>NC_084751.1:36095799-36330799 GCF_033978785.1 Entelurus aequoreus
CCATGAATTGATTAACGTGGAGCCCGACTTAAACAAGTTGAAAAACTTGGTAACGGGTGTTACCATTTAGTGGTCAATTGTACGGAATATGTACTGTACTGTGCAATCTACTAATAAAGTTTCAAACAATCAATCAATGGTTCCTCAAGCAGAACAAAGTCCAAAGAGAGGGACTCTCAATGCATTTCATTGGGTTAAGTTAGAAAATATTCCTTTAACAATAGATTTAATATATATAATAAGAAATTATATGATTAAAGGGAAATGTTGTGGTTGGGAATCACTGATATAGGGATTCATTATTGCATGATGCCTTTGAGCTCATTGTTGATTTCCTAGATGTTGAGTTGTCATTAATAAAGTTTGAATAGATAGAAAAGTTGTTTTCTTCAAAGATTTTAATTTTCTGACACTTTAGGGGTAGACGAGGATGTGATCATTTCAGTCCTGGTCAAAAGAAACAATGAGCAGAGACAGAAGATAAAAGCTGTCTATGAGGCTTCCACTGGAGAGGTGAGTCTTTATCTACAGTACACTTGTCGACAGTTTCAACATTCACTTTCACTGTCATTTAATGAATGACAAGACGTTGCATATGGAATTTCACCACAAACATATTCCAAGCCAGTTTCTGCTCCATCACTGATAATATAATGGCAATTACTAAAACTCTGACATTGTGTTGCGCAGTGTTAGTGTTGGTCTTATAAGGCAGTCTGAAAAGTTTTCAAATGTATGTTTTTTATTGACATAAAATTGTTACTTTGCACAAAAAAGTATTTACCCTATTTTCCGGACTATAAGGCGCACTTAAAATCATTTTTTCCCCTCAAAACTCGACAGTGCACTTTATAACCTGGTGCGCCTAATGTACAGAATAATTCTGGTTTTGCTTACTGACCTCGAAGCAATTTTATTGGGTACATGGTGTAATGATAAGTGTGACCAGTAGATGGCAGTCAAACATAAGAGATACGTGTAGACTGCAATATGATGGCAATATGATTAAAGTAAACAACATCAACATTTAAATGTTCCATTGAAAATATAGAACATTACACACGGCGCTCAAAAATCTATCAAAATGTTTTAGCACGACTTTGGTAAGCTATGAAGCCGCACCGCTTGATGTGCTTCAACATTATTATTATGGTGTGTGTATAAGTTAAGAGATACTGTATTATCTGGCGTTTTGTTTTGCAATATTATGCAAAAGCAACTTTTCTTACCTTCTGGTACCTGCTGATCTGTATTTGAGATCTGCATAAATCCTGGAAAATTGCGCGCATCTGGCTTTGTAGTCCGTGCCGATGGCGTAGTCGATAAGCTCCTTCTTTTTGTCTATCTTCTTGTTATGGGACATTCATCCTCCCATGTTGCCATTTCTAATACAAAGTAGTGTAGAGTTCTTACTTATATTTGTCAGTAAACTCGCCATGAAAGCACTAAAACATACCGGTGTAGTAAGTTTACATTATTCACCCAAGGAACTTTAGCTATTAGAGAGTTCCGGTCGGACGGTTTTTCGCGGGACATTTCCATTTTTTTTGTTTCCGGATGAGGAGATGCTGCTCCGTTATTGATTTAAGTAAAGTCTGAATGTCATTAAAACAGTTAGCTCCATCTTTTGACACTTCTTCCACTCCCGTCCTTGCGCGCTACACCGCTACAACAAAGATGACGGAGAGAAGACGCTGTCGAAGGTGAGCCACGTAAATAAGACCGCCCACAAAACGGCGCATCCTGAAGAGACTGTCAGAAAGCGGCTTGAAGATGATCTGTAAAACATAATCTATGCAACATTTTGACCAAAGAACCACCATCACATGTTATGTAGACCACAAGGAAGTGTTTTACATTTAGAAAAATAAATAAATGACTGTTTTGATGCGCCCTATAATCCGGTGCCCCTTATATATAAAAAAAGATAAAAAATAGACCATTAATCGGCAGTGCACCTTATAATCCGGTTAAAGTTATAGTACCAATGATTGTCACACACACACTAAGTGTGGTGAAATTCGTCCTCTGCATTTGACCCATCCCCTTGTTTACACCCTAGGAGGTGAGGGGAGCAGTGAGCCGCAGCAGTGGCCACGCCCGGGAAACATTTTTGGTGATTTAACCCCCAATTCCAACCCTTGATGCCGAGTGCCAAGCAGGGAGGTAATGGGTCCCATTTTTATAGTCTTTGGTATGACTCGGCCGAGGTTTGAACTCACAACCTACCGATCTCAGGGCGGACACTCTAACCACTAGGCCACTGAGTAGGTGCGCCCTATGGTCCACAAAATACGGTATTCATCCAGAATTCATTTTAGTTAAAAACGTCCATCAAATGAAATTCGAGTTTGATTTAAAAAGCATAGAAATTGTTTCACATGAAAAAACATTTTGGAAGGTGGGGCTGCAATTAAAATACTGCTTAGGGTCGCAATTTAGTCAGGAGGGCCCCAAATTAGAAGAGTAGATTGAGTGTCCGCCCTGAGATCAGTAGGTTGTGAATTCAAACCCCGGCTGAGTCATACCAAAGACTATAAAAATGGGACCAATTACCTCCCTGCTTGGCATTCAGCATCAAGGGTTGGAATTGGGGGTTAAATCACCAAAATGATTCCTGAGCGTGGCCACCGCTGCTGCTCACTGCTCCCCTTACCTCCCAGGGGGTGGAACAAGGGGATGGGTCAAATGCAGAGGGTAATTTCACCACTATCAGTGGTACTTTAACTTTAACTTAACTTAATACACTGACTTGTCCTGTCAGTCAGTGTTTGATTGGAAAGTTTGAATGACGAAAATATTGTTACTCAGCCTTTAGGACATCACACAGTTAAATATTTCTCAAAAAGCATGAATTAACCAGAAACGACAAGCTTAATCATGGATAATGAAGGATGGATGTGATGTAAAAAGACACATAGGTCTAACATAAGGGTGGGATTATGCTACAGAAGTTGGTACCAATCTGTGGCAAGTAAACACAGAACCAGTATCACACCAATACATGTGCTTTTTACGAGAAACAAATTCAAGATCATTGAAGAATTTTGCTGCTAACTTTTCATCTTAATTGAATTATGAGTTTACCAGCTCCGCTGCTGTGCACATGTAGATACTGTACGTAGACGCGCACACAGCAGCTTGGATTGATGCCTAATATTAGCAGAGTTAAAACCGCCCAATTAGCAGTCAACTAATGCAAGTGGAAGGACTGAATTTTGTAACAAATTACTACAATTTGTGTTTTATCTTTAACAGATGTGTGTTTTACCTGCTACATGGCTTGTCTGTGTACATTAATCCATAGTTTTTGTTTTTAGTACTTACCGTATTTTTCGGAGTATAAGTCGCATTTTTGGGGGAAATGTATTTGATAAAACCCAACACCAAGAATAGACATTTGAAAGGCAATTTTAAATAAATAAAGAATAGTGAACAACAGGCTGAATAAGTGTACGTTATACGACGCATAAATAACCAACTGAGAACGTGCCTGGTATGTTAACGTAACATATTATGGTAAGAGTAATTCAAAATAACTATAACATATAGAACATGCTATACGTTTACCAAACAATCTGTCACTCCTAATCGCTAAATCCCATGAAATCTTATACGTCTAGTCTCTTACGTGAATGAGCTAAATAATATTATTTGATATTTTACGGTAATGTGTTAATAATTTCACACATAAGTCGCTCCTGAGTATAAGTCACACCCCCGGCCAAACTATGAAAAAAAACTGCGACTTATAGTCGGAAAAATACGGTACTAATAATTGTATTTTTCTTAAAGCACATACCAGGAGTGGTAACCATAGATCATGAAGCATTTAATATAATGTTAATAAAGCTTTGTATTTTATTCTAACCTAATCCTTGATTATGGCAGACTATATGTAATATGGAAAATTGTAAATGGTTCTTTGAGTGCAACAAGAAAAGTCCAATATGTTTAATGCCCTTTAACTTATATTTTAACCTTCTAAAATTGTTCTTTAGTGCAATAGGAAACATATGTTTGTTGTATTGTAAGAGTTTCTGTTCAAATAAAGCCAATATGAAAATTTTTTGTAGTTGCCTTTTATACGAAAAGTATCGATATACATTCTGGTACCGGTACCAAATTATTGGTATCGGGAAAACCTTATTCCCTCGTTATCAATACTATTAATACCGTGCTGCTTCTGTGTGCCTTGATTGTGTGGTCTTGATTGACTCTAAAGTCAACACTTGGATGTGTTGCAGTCACTGAGTCGAGCTCTGAAGTCTGCTCTCAGGTCAGATTTGGAGGACATGTCTTTGGCCTTGTTGATGACTCCAGCACACTTTGATGCATTTTTGCTCAGAAAAGCAACAAAGGTATTTAGCAGTATTTTACCAGCCTCCTATTATTAGTAATTTTATCAGCCTCTTTGTTTCTTTTGTGTCCAGCAAAAATACCCTTATATTTATGTACTTTCAAAATGGGCCAGAATTATTTTTATTTTTTTGGTAAACAAGAGCATCATTGATATTACCATGTGATCATATGTTTACCTTCAAATACAAATATATCATATTTCACTTTATTGCAACAGAGACTAGGCACGGATGAAGATGTCCTAGTGGAAGTTCTGGCAACGAGGTCAAATGAACAGATTCGGGATCTTAAGAAGGCCTTTAAAGCAGGTTGGACATTTAAAAACACTTAAAGGAGCCATATGTAATAATGTGGCCGGAAATGGTACTACAATCACGGTCAAAATTCTGTAGTCCCCTCCCTCTCTCCCTGACGGAGGTTGCCAGATACGCAGCCGAATCCAGCTCGATCGACTGGGCTACTACAAGGAACTTCAAACTTCCACTGCCTCTTACTAGGGGTTGAGGTACTGGGACCGTAATAGCTGAAAAGACAAGCGTTTTGTCAAGAACAAATCTCTAACCAACACATTTTAACACAGAAATTAGGCTATTTTCAGGTAGAAGTATGTCATGCCTGCGTACAATATCACAACAAATGGTAATCATATGGTTATTGTCAGTGCTATCAGAAAACAAAGACTAAAACCAACTACAACCAACGCTAGCAATGGTTATACAGGTGAAAATAAGTAGAGCATGCTTTGCAGCCTAATGTACGTCAAAAACTAAAGACAGGCTACTGGAATGAGGAATTATTTTATCATGTGATTTGGCTATCTCCATACATTTCACATTGCCATGATGACAGCCGTGCTAATGTTGGAACCCATTTCCTCAGCGTATCAGCATATTGAGAACGAAATAGGCACCGACACTAGCCATATCCACATAGGTTCTATTTGTCGGAAATATATTTAGCCCTGTCAGTTTGAATACACATCGACATACACGCTAACGGGATCTGAGCCGAGGATGTCGTTGTGGCTAGTGCAGCCCTTTGAGACACTTATGATTAAGGGCTATATAAGTAAACTTTGATTGATATTTCCCCCGTTAGTCTATATGTCGATGTGTCATTGACCGGGCTAGCATGCGAAGCATTACACAAGGAGCAAAGCACCATCACACTAAGCATTCGTTGCACGAACATACTACCGTATTTTTCAGAGTATAAGTCGCACCGGCCGAAAATGCATAATAAAGAAGGTAAAAAACATATATAAGTCGCACTGGAGTATAAGTCGCATTTTTTGGGGAAATGTATTAGATAAAAGATCGGTAGGTTGTGAGTTCAAACCCCGGCCGGGTCATACCAAAGACTATAAAAATGGGACCCATTACCTCCCTGCTTGGCACTCAGCATCAAGGGTTGGAATTGGGGGTTAAATCACCAAAAATGATTCCCGGGCGCGGCTACGCTGCTGCCCACTGCTCCCCTCACCTCCCAGGGGGTGATCAAGGGGATGGGTCAAATGCAGAG
Source organism: Entelurus aequoreus (assembly GCF_033978785.1). Lineage (NCBI taxonomy): Eukaryota > Metazoa > Chordata > Actinopteri > Syngnathiformes > Syngnathidae > Entelurus > Entelurus aequoreus. The sequence continues at coordinate 36,101,683 of NC_084751.1, forward strand.
GACAAATTTCACCACACCTAGTGTGTGTGTGACAATCATTGGTACTTTAACTTTAACTTAACTAAAACCCAACACCAAGAATAGACATTTGAAAGGCAATTTAAAATAAATAAAGAATAGTGAACAACAGGCTGAATAAGTGTACGTTATATGAGGCATAAATAACCAACTGAGAACGTGCCTGGTATGTTAACGTAACATATTATGGTAAGAGTCATTTAAATAACTATAACATATAGAACATGCTATACGTTTACCAAACAATCTGTCACTCCTAATCGCTAAATCCCATGAAATCTTATACGTCTAGTCTCTTACGTGAATGAGCTAAATAATATTATTTGATATTTTACGGTAATGGGTTAATAATTTCACACATAAGTCGCTCCTGAGTATAAGTCGCACTCCCGGCCAAACTATGAAAAAAACTGTGACTTATAGTCCGAAAAATACGATAGCTTTGTTAGACAAGATCATAGACTGTATTGGACAATATAGTTTACATACAAAATGTCCATTTCCATTTATTACAAGTAATAAGAAAACAACAATGCCGTACTTACCTATCAAGGAGGAACATAGCCAGTTTGGCGTCAGATGATAAAATCTTCTCCGCCTTCAATCATCTCCAGCTTTCAAAGGCATCCCCAATACAAATACTTGTTTTATTCCTGGCTTTGTCATGAATAAGTTGAGTATCGTAGCAACGCCTTTTAGATTTACTAAAGTCTTACATGTTTAGTAACTTTACCAGTGGCAATAGCCAGACACAGAGGGTGGTGCGTAACTGGCAACCTGGATGTGACACACTCACAGACTTTCTTATTGGTCAAACAATAAAGGGCGGGACATCGAAATGACAGTTTACTAGTCTCTATGTGACATTTTCTTTGGTGTGTAGAGAGTTGTATCTCTCTTTCCTCAAAGACTGCAGTCATGCTTGACTTCACACTATTGATATGTTCTCTCAGACTACAATAAAGACCTGGAGGACGTTATCAAGGACGAAACCAAAGGTGATTTTACCACCGCTCTTCTGGCCATGTTGAGAGCAGACAAAGATGAAAACACAAAAGTGGACATGGATAAAGCCCACGAGGATGCAGAGGTAATTTGTGTAGAATGAAATGTGTTCTCTGAATATTGACTCTAATTGAAGAAAATACCAAGGGTGCTCAATACTATTTAAACTGACAGAAATCAGATGAAAAACGTGGAACATAGAGCGCGCCAAAATCTAGAGAAGAAAAAGTTGAATAATAAATAGATGAATTTTGGTGTAGAAAACTTGAGATGTCCGATAATATCGGCCTGCCGATATTATCGGCCGATAAATGCTTTAAAATGTAATATCGGAAATTATCGGTATCAACCTCCCGATTTTCCCGGGAGACTCCCGAATTTCAGTGCCCCTCCCGAAAATCTCCCGGGGCAACCATTCTCCCGATTTCCACCCGGACAACAATATTGGGGGCCTGCCTTAAAGGCAATGCCTTTAGCGTCCTCTACAACCTGTCGTCACGTCCCCTTTTCCTCCATTCAAACAGCGGGCCGGCCAAGTCACATAATATATGCGGATTCTACACACACATAAGTGAATGCAAGGCATACTTGATCAACAGCCATACAGGTCACACTGAGGGTGGGCCGTATAAACAACTTTTAACACTGTTACAAATATGCGCCACACTGTGAACCCACACCAAACAAGAATGACAAGCACATTTCGGGAGAACATCCGCACTGTTACACAACATAAACACAACAAAACAAATACCCAGAACCTCTTGCAGCACTAACTCTTCCAGGACGCTACAATATACACCCCCCGCTACCACCAACCCCCCCGCCCCCATCTCCCGAATTCGGAGGTCTCAAGGTTGGCAAGTATGCTCTAGTGTACTCTGGACTGAAGCTGTGTGCCTTCATTGTTCTTGTAGCTGTTTATTGAGGCATGTTTAAAATAATAAAAAAATAATGCATTTTGTGAAAGTCAAAGTATAGTATTTCCCATAGTTGTAGTGGGTATTAGGATTATCTCAGGGAGAGCATGTCCCAAATTCCAAGCTGCTGTTTTGAGGCATGTTAAAAAAAAAAAAGCACTTTGTGACTTCAATAATAAATATGGCAGTGCCATGTTGGCACTTTATTCCATAACTGGAGTTGAAGTTGTTCTCTTATTTTGGAAAACCTTGTTTTTGATTGATTGATTGAAACTTGTATTAGTAGATTGCACAGTACAGTACATATTCCGTACAATTGACCACTAAATGTAACACCCGAATAAGTTTTTCAACTTGATAAGTCGGGGTCCACGTTAATCAATTCATGGTAAAGTTACATTGTTTAATGCATCCAGCGGGGCATCACAACAAAATTAGGCATAATAATGTGTTAATTCCACGACTGTATGTATCGGTTGATATCGGAATCGGTAATTAAGAGTTGGACAATATCGGAATATCGGCAAAAAAGCCATTATCGGACATCCCTATAGAAAACCATATGTGTGAACGCTTTGGAGCATTCACACAATTATGACTTTTATGTTGTGCTCCTGCAGAGTCTTTTTGAAGCTGGTGAGAACACAAAAGGGGTCGAGGTCTCTGCTTTCATCGACATTCTGACCACACGCAGCGGACCACAACTCTCTAAAAGTACGTGAGTGACTGAAAACACAGTCAGTGTCTCTTGTTGTTTGACTCAGCAGCCCAGGGCAGGTAAAACCACACCCATCTCGAGGAACAGGTGGAACATGCCATGGAACTGACGCATAACACAATAATAATGTGCAGTGTCCCTCCAAGGTTTCTCATTGTCATCCCATTGGGTTGAGTTTTTCCTTGCCCTGATGTGGGATCTGAGCCGAGGATGTCGTTGTGGCTTGTGCAGCCCTTTGAGACACCCGTGATTTAGGGCTATATAAGTAAACATTGATTGATTGATTGTTTCCTGTGTATTTATTTAGCATTCCAAAGGTACGCATGTGTCAGTGACATGACGTTACCTAAAGCCCTGAACGTCGAGCTGAGAGGAGACATTGAAGATTGTCTCATTGACATTGGTGAGCATCAACACACCTTGGTTTTTTTTCTCGCTGAATTTGGAGGGAAAACAACAGTTGAAAACTGGGCTGCCAAAGTTACACAGATACTAACGAGTTAACGCAAATTTTCTTTTAAAGCCACAAGTGGAAACAAACACAGAACAGACATAAACAAAGAAAATAGAACACCTAATGACAAGATTAGCCACATTTTTAAAATGGACATTTTTTGACAAGTGACCCCAAGATGCAGAGAAAGCAGGCGACGTGCAAAGTAAAAAGGTAATCATGCACACAATGATGATCCAGCCCTGTTCAAAGGAAAGGGTCAGGCATAAGAAGGAACCTGATTGGCAACCAGGCACAGGTGTGTCCTGATTAAACAAGAATTTAGCAACTTAAGTTTAGTATTTCCATACGGCAAACATTTGTTGATGAAAAGCTGGTTAGCTACAACGCTACTCATAAATTCGTTCGCCTGCTCGCTGATTGTAAACTGTGGAATGGATTTACGGAACTGAGGCGCGTCTTATTGATTTAGACAATCTATAGTTCTGGGAATCCGTTCCAAAGTTTGCAGCCAGCTACCTGAGCATGGAAGCACCCTTGGATTAATGAAATCATTTCAGCAAACATTAAAACACAGGCATGGTGCATGTTATCAGAAACCTCTGCAGGTTGGAATCGGACTACAAAACCCAAAACCAGTGAAGTTGGCACGTTGTGTAATTCGTAAATAAAAACAGACTACAATGATTTGCAAATCCTATTAAATTTATATTGAATTGAATAGACTGCAAAGACAAGTAATTTAATGTTCGAACGGAGAAAAGTTTTTTTGCAAATAATCATTAACTTAGAATTTAATGGCTGCAACACATTGCAAAAAAGTTTGCACAGGGGCATTTTTACCACTGTGTTACATGGCCTTTCCTTTTAACAACACTCAGTCAACGTTTGGGAACAGAGGACACCAATTTTTGAAGCTTTTCAGGTGGAATTCTTTCCCATTCTTGCTTGATGTACAGCAAGTAGTTCAACAGTCTGGGGTCTCCATTGTGGTATTTTAGGCTTCATAATGCGCAACACATTTTCAACGGAAGACAGGTCTAAACTACAGGCAGGCCAGTCTAGTACCCGCACTCTTTTACTATGAAGCCACGCTGTTGTAACACGTGGCTTGGCATTGTCTTGCTGAAATAAGCAGGGGCGTCCATGATGACGTTGCTTGGATGGCAACATGTTGCTCCAAAACCTGTATGTACCTTTCAGCATTAATGGCGCCTTCACAGATGTGTAAGTTACCCATGTTTTGGGCACTAATACACCCCCATACCATCACAGATGCTGGCTTTTCAACTTTGCACCTAGAACAACCAGATGGTTCTTTTCCTCTTTGTTCCGGAGGACACGACGTCCACAGTTTCCAAAAACAATTTGAAATGTGGACTCGTCAGACCACAGAACACTTTTCCACTTTGCAACAGTCCATCTTAGATGAGCTCAGACCCAGCGAAGCCGGCGGCGTTTCTGAGTGTTGTTGATAAATGGCTTTCTCTTTGCATAGTAGAGTTTTAACTTGCACTTACAGATGTAGCAACAAACTGTAGTTATTGACAGTGGTTTTCTGAAATGTTCCTGAGCCCATGTGGTGATATCCTTTACACACTGATGTCGGTTTTTGATGTAGTACTGCCTGAGGGATCCAAGGTCACGGGCATTCAATGTTGGTTTTCGGCCTTTCTCCAGATTCTCTGAACCTTTTGATGATATTACGGACCATAGATGGTGAAATCCCTAAATTCCTTGCAATAGCTCATTGAGAAATGTTGTTCTTAAACTGTTGGACAATTTGCTCACGCATTTGTTCACAAAGTGGTGACCCTCGCCCCGTCCTTGTTTGGGAATGACTGAGCATTTAAAGGAAGCTGCTTTTATACCCAATCATGACAATCTCCTGTTCCCAATTAGCCCGTTCACCTTGTGGAATGTTCCAAATAAGTGTTTGATGAGCATTCCTCAACTTTCTCAGTCTTTCTTGCCACTTGTGCCAGCTTTTTTGAAACATATTGCAGGCATCAAATTCCAAATGAGCTAATATTTGCAAAAAAACCCCAACATTTTCCAGTTCGAACGTTAAGTATCTGGTCTTTGCAGTCTATTCAATTGAATATAGGTTGAAAAGGATTTGCAAATCATTGTATTCTGTTTTTATTTACGATTTACACATATTCCTGATCCGGATACTGGATTGGATTGGCCCCATCTATTAAGCAGCGGTTTTAGATATAGGTCACATATTTGTGATTTTATGATGTAAAACTACAATATGTTGTGATTCTTCTCCATCAAGTAAAATGTGCATGGAGCACACCTGCATTCTTCGCTGAGAAGCTCCATCGTGCTATGGAGGTACATTACGTAGAACGCATATAAACATTAGTGGTGTGTGTGGTTCTATTAATATGAATGATGAATAAATGAACATTGTGTTCTATCAGCGTCACGGCACATGTGAAGATACGCTGATCAGGGTGCTGGTGAGCCGCTCTGAAATCGACTTGAAGAAGATCTTAGAAGAGTACAGAGCCATGTATGACAGAACACTGCAGGAGGACATACTGGTAACGTTTCAATAATCAAATCATTCTAGAAGTAATTGTAGCAGGCGTGTAAATACTCATATGTTTTGCAGAAAGACACCAAAAATCATTTTGAGAACATCCTGCTTGGACTGTGTGGACCTCACTGAGGAACATCAAACGAGCGGGTGCCGCGTCGTTAAATGACATCATGGAATTCAGCAATTGTTATTAATATACAGAAACAATATTAGAGGCTGCATAATTTCAACACAATGTTCACATTACATTTAACACAAGGCCAAACATAAAAAGAATGAACATGATAGTTTTTTCAAAGTCATCATTGTGTACAGTATGATGCATCAGTCCATATATTATTGACAAAAAAATTGTCTCCTGAATAAAAACATTTATGTCGATGACTTCATTCCTTCTTCCAACTATAATTCTGATCTAACCAATCTAAATCACAGACTAGAGCTGACCAATCTAAGTCCAGGACTAGATCTAACAAATCTAAGTCGGATACTAGATCTGACCAATCTAAGTCTAAGACTACATCTGACCGATCTAACTCATACACCACACCTGACCAATCTAAGTCATAGACTATATCTAACCATAGACCAGATCTGACCGATCTAAGTCATAGACTAGATCTGTTAATCTAAGTCTAAGACTAGATCTGACCAATTTAAGTCATAGACTAGATCTGACCAATATAAGTCTAAGACTAGATCTAACCAAATCGAAGTCATACACCAGATCTGACCAATATAAGTCTTAAACTACATCTGACCAATCTAAGTCTAAGACTAGATCAGACCAATCTAAGTCATAGACTACATATGACCGATATAAGTCATAGACTCGATCTGACTAATCTAAGTCTAAGACTAGATCTAACCAGTCTAAGACAAGATTTTACCAATCTAAGTCATAGACTAAACCTGACCAATCTAAGACTACATCTGACCAGTATAAATCGGAGACCAGATTTGACCAATCTATGTCTAAATCTTCATCTGACCAATCTAAGTCTAAGACTAGATCCGACCAATGTAAATCATAGACTAAATCTGACCAATCTAAGACTACATCTGACCAATATAAATCGGAGACTAAATCTGACCAATCTAATTCTAAGACTAGATCTAACCAATCTAAGTGTAAATCTACATCTGACCAATCTAAGTCTAAAACTAGATCTGACCAATCTAAGTCATAGACTACATATGACCGATATAAGTCATAGACTCGATCTGACTAATCTAAGTCTAAGATTAGATCTAACCAGTCTAAGACTAGATTTGACCAATCTAAGTCATAGACTAAACCTGACCAATCTAAGACTACATCTGACCAATATAAATCGGAGACTAAATATGACCAATATAAGTCGGAGACCAGATTTGACCAATTTATGTCTAAATCTTCATCTGACCAATCTAAGTCTAAGACTAGATCTGACCAATCTAAATCATAGACTAAATCTGACCAATCTAAGACTACATCTGACCAATATAAATCGGAAACTAAATCTGACCAATCTAATTCTAAGACTAGGTCTAACCAATCTAAGTCTAAATCTACATCTGACCAATCTAAGTATATGACTAGATCTGACCAATCTAAATCATAGACTAAATCAGACCAATCTAAGACTAGCTCGGATCAATCTAAGTCTAAGTCTAGGGATGATCAATCTAAGTCTAAGACTAGATCAGACCAATCTAAGTCATAGACTACATATGACCGATATAAGTCATACACTCGATCTGACTAATCTAAGTCTAAGACTAGATCTAACCAGTCTAAGACAAGATTTTACCAATCTAAGTCATAGACTAAACCTGACCAATCTAAGACTACATCTGACCAATATAAATCGGAGACCAGATTTGACCAATCTATGTCTAAATCTTCATCTGACCAATCTAAGTCTAAGACTAAATCCGACCAATAGACTAAATTTGACCAATCTAAGACTACATCTGACCAATATAAATCGGAGATTAAATCTGACCAATCTAATTCTAAGACTAGATCTAACCAATCTAAGTCTAAATCTACATCTGACCAATCTAAGTCTAAACTAGATCTGACCAATCTAAGTCATAGACTACATATGACCGATATAAGTCAGACTCGATCTGACTAATCTAAGTCTAAGACTAGATCTAACCAGTCTAAGACTAGATTTGACCAATCTAAGTCATAGACTAAACCTGACCAATCTAAGACCAATATAAATCGGAGACTAAATATGACCAATATAAGTCGGAGACCAGATTTGACCAATTTATGTCTAAATCTTCATCTGACCAATCTAAGTCTAAGACTAGATCTGACCAATCTAAATCATAGACTAAATCTGACCAATCTAATTCTAAGACTAGATCTAACCAATCTAAGTCTAAATCTACATCTGACCAATCTAAGTATATGACTAGATCTGACCAATCTAAATCATAGACTAAATCTGACCAATCTAAGTATATGACTAGATCTGACCAATCTAAATCATAGACTAAATCTGACCAATCTAAGACTAGCTCGGATCAATCTAAGTCTAAGTCTAGAGATGATCAATCTAAGTCTAAGACTAGATCTGACCAATCTAAGTCTATGAGCAGGAACTGATGAATCCGACTTGAGAGGCAAAACGTCTTCTAAGACAAACTCAACAGGGCAGTTGTGAATTAGTCTGTAGTGAAAACAAAAGTGCAACTACATTTTAGCCGGGAGACATAGTCTTCCCCTTGGCCTCCTGCCGGTCGGACGTGCCCCAAACACCTCCCTAGGGAGGCTTTCGGGTGGCATCCTGAGCAGATGCCCGAACCACCTCATCTGGCTTCTCTCGATGTGGAGGAGCAGCGGCTTTACTCTGAGCTCCTCCCTGATGACAGAGCTTCTCACCCTATCTCTAAGGGAGAGACCCGCCACCCGGCGGAGGAAACTCATTTCGGCCGCTTGTACCCGTGATCTTGTCCTTTCGGTCATAACCCAAAGCTCATGACCATAGGTGAGGATGGGAACATAGATCGACCGGTAAATTGAGAGCTTTTCTCCACCACAACGGATTGATACAGCGTCCGCATTACTGAAGACGCAGCACCGGTCCGCCTGTCGATCTCACGATCCACTCCTCCCCCACTCGTGAGCAAGACTCCTAGAACTCCTCCACTTGGGGCAAGATCTCCTCCCCAACTTGGAGATGGCACTCCACCCTTTTCCGGGCGAGAACCATGGACTTGGACTTGGAGGTGCTGATTCTCATCCCAGTCGCTTCACATTCGGCTGCGAACCGATCCAGTGAGAGCTGAAGATCCTGGCCAGATAAAGCCATCAGGACCACATCATCTGCAAAAAACAGAGACCTAATCCTGCAGCCACCAATCCGGATACCCTCAACGCCTTGACTGCGCCTAGAAATTCTGTCCATAAAAGTTATGAACAGTATCGGTGACAAAGGGCAGCCTTGGCGGAGTCCAACCTTCACTGGAAACGGGTCCGACTTACTGCCGGACCAAGCTCTGACACTGATCATACAGGGAGCGGACCGCCACAATCAGACAGTCCGATACCCCATACTCTCTGAGCACTCCCCACAGGACTTCCCGGGGGACACGGTCGAATGCCTTCTCCAAGTCCACAAAGCACATGTAGACTGGTTGGGCAAACTCCCATGCACCTTCAAGGACCCTGCTGAGAGTATAGAGCTGGTCTACCGTTCCACGACCAAGACGAAAACCACACTGTTCCTCCTGGATCCGAGGTTCGACTATCCGGCATAGCCTCCTCTCCAGTACACCTGAATAGACCTTACCGGGAAGGCTGAGGAGTGTGATCCCACGATAGTTGGAACACACCCTCCGGTTCCCCTTCTTAAAAAGAGGAACAGTGTTAGTAAAATAACATACCACCTACTGTATCATCATCATTAGTAAAAAAAAACTGGTGCATTTAAAATGATGAAACAAATACAATTTATTCTTACAACTTAATAAGCTTACAACTTAAGTGATCAATGTCAAAATGTATATTAATAAAGTAGGTTCTGTAGTTCACACCCCCGGACAGTAGATGGCAGTATGCGTCTTTGAAGTGATGGTTGCTGCCCGCCTTTAAACCTAAGAAAAAGAAAAACAGTGACGTGGATTGTTTATCTTGTCCGGAAGTGTTCTCCGCTCGGTCCTTTTGAAAGGATTTTGTTCTATTCAATTTCATATTACTCGCTCGGCATGCTGTTTATTTATCTTAAACAGTTGTAGGACGTAATAGACGATTTGGAAAAAAGCGTCAAGGTGTTAAGAGTGGATAAAAAACAGCAACTAGAGTCAAGCCAGATGGTTAGCTAGCGTGTTAGCTCGTTGCTAAGCTCCACAGCTATAAGGCTTCTTTATAGGTTTATGTGCCCTCCAAGATAGTACTAAAAGACAATTATGAAAGTATTTTAACGACAAACATCTACTGTAAACAAGTTACAGGTCACGTTGATATTGTAGATAGCAGTAATGGTATAAAGCGTACTTGGGAAGGTAAAATGGATGAGAAATACAGCAGCAATGTTCTCTCTGGGAGTAAACTGGGAATGGTTGAAGTTCCTAATTCTAGGTACAGTATTTGTCCTTATAAACTCACTTTGTTTTATTCATTCGATCATGTGGCATGATTTGAAGTAATCAAGTCCCTGATTTGTTTTTATTATATTTGAAGGTCATACTTGAATGTTGTTTTCATCTGCAGGTTAACCAGGTACATCGTTTTGCTGGTTGTCTCCAAAATCCTCAAGGCCCTGGGAATATTTGAATCATATGACATCCTTAAAGTGGTTCACATTGTACAGTTTATCTTCATATTGAAGTTAGGGTGAGTATTACTAGTTGAAAGTTCAATTAATTAAAATGACCGTGGGGAGTGCTCAGAGAGTATGGGGTATCGGACTGTCTGATTGTGGCTGTCCGCTCCCTGTAGGATCAGTGTCATTGACTAGATCTGACCAATCTAAGTCACAGACTAGATCTGACCAATCTAAGTCACAGACTAGATCTGACCAATCTAAGTCACAGACTAGATCTGACCAATCTAAGTCACAGACTAGATCTGACCAATCTAAGTCTCAAGACTAGATCTAACCAATCTTAGTCTCAAGACTAGATCTAACCAATCTCAGTCTCAAGACTAGATATAACAATCTCAGTCTTAAGACTAGATCTAACCAATCTTAGTCTTAAGACTAGATCTAACCAATCTAAGTCATAGACCAGATCTGACCAATCTAAGTATAAAACTACATCTGACCAATCTAAGTCTAAGACTAGATCTGACCAATCTAAGTCATAGACTAAATCTGACCAATCTAAGACTAGATCTGATCAATCTAAATCTAAGACTAGATCTGATCAATCTAAGTCTAAGACTAGAGCTAAGCAATCTATGTCATAGACCAGAGCTGACCAATCTCAGTCTAAATCTACATCTGACCAATCTAAGTCTAAGACTAGACCTGACCAATCCAATTCATAGACTAGATATGACCGATATAAGTCATAGCCTCGATCTGACCAATCTAAGTCTAAGACTAGATCTGACCAATCTAAGTCATAGACTAAATCTGACCAATCTAAGTCATAGATTAAATCTGACCAATCTAAGACTAAATCTGACCAATCTAATTGTAAGACTAGATCTAATCAATCTAAGTCGGAGACCAGATCTGACCAATCTAAGTCTAAATCTACATCTGACCAATCTAAGTCATAGACTAGATCTGATAATCAAATTCTAAGGCTAAATCTAACCAGTCTAAGTCCAAGACTAGATCTGACCAATTTAAGTAATAGACTAGATCTGACCAATCTAAGTCTAAAACTACATCTGACCAATCTAAGACTAGCTCTGACCAATCTAAGTCACAGACTAGATCTGACCAATCTAAGTCTCAAGACTAGATCTAACCAATCTTAGTCTCAAGACTAGATCTAACCAATCTCAGTCTCAAGACTAGATATAACAATCTCAGTCTTAAGACTAGATCTAACCAATCTTAGTCTTAAGACTAGATCTAACCAATCTAAGTCTTAAGACTAGATCTAACCAATCTAAGTCATAGACCAGATCTAACCAATCTAAGTATAAAACTACATCTGACCAATTTAAGTCTAAGACTAGATCTGACCAATCTAAGTCATAGACTAAATCTGACCAATCTAAGACTAGATCTGATCAATCTAAATCTAAGACTAGATCTGATCAATCTAAGTCTAAGACTAGAGTTAAGCAATCTATGTCATAGACCAGAGCTGACCAATCTCAGTCTAAATCTACATCTGACCAATCTAAGTCTAAGACTAGACCTGACCAATCCAACTCATAGACTAGATATGACCGATATAAGTCATAGCCTCGATCTGACCAATCTAAGTCTAAGACTAGATCTGACCAATCTAAGTAATAGACTAAATCTGACCAATCTAAGACTAAATCTGACCAATCTAATTGTAAGACTAGATCTAATCAATCTAAGTCGGAGACCAGATCTGACCAATCTAAGTCTAAATCTACATCTGACCAATCTAAGTCATAGACTAGATCTGATAATCAAATTCTAAGGCTAAATCTAACCAGTCTAAGTCCAAGACTAGATCTGACCAATTTAAGTAATAGACTAGATCTGACCAATCTAAGTCTAAAACTACATCTGACCAATCTAAGACTAGCTCTGACCAATCTAAGGCATAGACTAAATCTGACTAATCTAAGACTAAATCTGACCAATATAAGTCTGAGACTAAAGCTGACAAATATAAGTCGGAGACTAAGTCTGACCAATTCTATTTTAAGACTAGATCTAACCAATTTAAATCGGAGACCGGATCTGACCAATCTAAGTTTAAATCTACATCTGACCAATCTAAGTCTAAGACTACATGTGACCAATCTAAGTCTAAAACTAGATCTGACCAATCTAAGTCTAAAACTAAATCTGACCAATCTAAGTCAGACTAAATCTTGGTCCGCATTGCCGGCAGTAAGTTGGAGCTGTTTCCAGTGAGGGTTGGACTCCGCCAAGGCTGCCCTTTGTCACCGATTCTGTTCATAACTTTTATGGACAGAATTTCTAGGTGCAGTCAGGGTGTTGGGGGATCCGGTTTGGTGGCTGCAGGATTGGGTCTTGCATATTGCACAGGATGTGGTCCTGATGGCTTCATCTGGCCAGGATCTTCAGCTCTCACTGGATCGGTTCGCAGCCGAGTGTGAAGCGACTGGGATGAGAATCAGCACCTCCAAGTCCGAGTCCATGGTTCTCACCCGGAAAAGGGTGGAGTGCCATCTCCGGGTTGGAGAAGAGATCTTGCCCCATGTGGAGGAGTTCAAGTACCTCGGAGTCTTGTTCACGAGTGAGAGAAGAGTGGATCGTGAGATCGACAGGCGGATCGGTGCGGCCGTTGTATCAATCCGTTGTGGTGAAGAAGGAGCCGAGGCGGAAGGCAAAGCTCTCAATTTACCGGTCGATCTACGTTCCCATCCTCACCTATGGTCATGAGCTTTGGGTTATGACCGAAAGGACAAGATCACGCCGGGTGGCGGGACTCTCCCTTTGAGATAGGGTGAGAATTTCTGTCATCCGGGGGGAGCTCAAAGTAAAGCCGCTGCTCCTCTCCACATCGAGAAGAACCAGATGAGGTGGTTCGGGCATCTGGTCAGGATGCCACCCGAACGCCTCCTTAGGAAGGTGTTTAGGGCACGTCCGACCGGTAGGAGGCCACGGGGAAGACCCAGGACACGTTGGGAAGACTATGTCTCCCGGCTGGCCTGGGAACGCCTCGGGATCCCCCGGGAGGAGCTGGGCGAAGTGGCTGGGGAGAGGGAAGTCTGGGCTTCCCTGCTTAGGCTGCTGCCCCGGCGACCCGACCTCGGATAAGCGGAGGAAAATGGATGGATGGATGGACACTTAATGTTTATAGTGTACTTGAGACATGATGTCTCTTCTTCTTCGCTGCCTCACAGTCCAAAACTATCCATTGTCCCTTGGAAATGGTCCAGTCTTCGAGATTAGAATCTAGTTTTGGTTTGGAGGCAACATTCTTGCATGTTGTCAATCATACTGGAAGTGTCTGTTAGAATGTTCATTTACTCTTCAGTCAATGACTAAAGACAAACAATGACTGTGTGTTGAAATGTATCTGCTATTATTCCTAGGTCTGCTGTTGTTCTACTTTTCTTTCAAAAACCCTTTTCTTCTGGAAAAGTAATCTCAAAAAGACAGGTAGGTTGGCTTTTTCATTTGTGTTAGATTACGCCTTCCTTTTTTCCACATGTCGTGCCATGATGGTTAACTTATTTCTTTGAAATGTTTTGTCTTTCCAGTGGATAAAGTTACTAAAGCATGCTGTTTTCAGCTGCATCATATCCCTGCTGGGCTTTTTTGGTCTGACTCTCTGTGGACCACTGAGGTAAATGTTACATGTCTTCATACATATAAACCAGGCTTTAGAGAAAATGTGTTATCTTATTTATTGATTGTCCATGCTCTTGTTCAGAAGCCCTTAAAGGCCTACTGAAATGAATTTTTTTTATTCAAACGGGGATAGCAGATCCATTCTATGTCATACTTGATCATTTCGCGATATTGCCATATTTTTGCTGAAAGGATTTAGTAGAGAACATTGACGATAAAGTTCGCAACTTTTGGTCGCTGATAAAAAAAGCCTTGCCTGTACCGGAAGTAGCGTGACGTCACAGGTTGAAAGGCTCCTCACATTTCCCCATTGTTTACACCAGCAGCGAGAGCGATTCGGACCGAGAAAGCGACGATTACCCCATTAATTTGAGCCAGGATGAAAGATTCGTGGATGAGGAACGTGAGAGTGAAGGACTAGAGTGCAGTGCAGGACGCATCTTTTTTCACTCTGACCGTAACTTAGGTACAAGTTACAAGCTGGCTCATTGGATTCCACACTCTCTCCTTTTTCTATTGTGGATCACGGATTTGTATTTTAAACCACCTCGGATACTACATCCTCTTGAAAATGAGAGTCGAGAACGCGAAATGGACATTCACAGAGACTATTATCTCCACGACAATACATCGGCGAAGCACTTTAGCTACGGAGCTAACGTGATAGCATCGGGCTTAACTGCAGATAGAAACAAAAGAAATAAACCCCTGACTGGAAGGATAGACAGAAAATCAACAATTCTATTAAACCATGTACCTATAAATACACGGTTAATGCTTTCCAGCCTGGCGAAGCTTAACAATGCTGTTGCTAACGACGCCATTGAAGCTAACTTAGCAACGGGACCTCACAGAGCTATGCTAAAAACATTAGCTATCCACCTAAGCCAGCCAGCCCTCATCTGCTCATCAACACCCGTGCTCACCTGCGTTCCAGCGATCGACGGAGCGGCGAAGGACTTCACCCGATCATCTGTGCGGTCGGCGGCTAGCGTCGGATAGCGCGTCTGCTATCCAAGTCAAAGTCCTCCTGGTTGTGTTGCTACAGCCAGCCGCTAATACACCGATCCCACCTACAACTTTCTTCTTTGCAGTCTTCATTGTTCATTAAACAAATTGCAAAAGATTCACCAACACAGATGTCCAGAATACTGTGGAATTTTGCGATGGAAACCGAGCTTTTTGTATTGGATACACTGTGTCCGAATACTTCCGTTTCAACGATTGACGTCACGCGCATTCGTCATCATACATAGACGTTTTCAACCGGAAGTTTAGCGGGAAATTTAAAATTGCACTTTACAAGTTAACCCGGCCGTATTGGCATGTGTTGCAATGTTAAGATTTCATCATTGATATATAAACTATCAGACTACGTGGTCGGTAGTAGTGGGTTTCAGTAGGCCTTTAAAGGGGCCATTTTATCATTTTTTTTTCTGCATTTAAAACACTTACTTTTGGTCCACATAACATTTAATATTGGTTCTTTGGTCAAAAATGTGTATCGATTGTTCTACAGACTGTTTTAAGGCTGCTTTCTTATTTACTGGTTCACGAATAGCGTCTTCTACCCGTCATTCATGTTGTAATTTATAAGTAAGATATAAGTTAGAACTGTAAGCTACTTTGTATTGGAAATGGTAACAGTGGAGGATGCATGTGCATTTACGAGCCAGAGGATAGAGAAAAAGAGGGAGTTTATTGACTTCAATGGTGGACTGGGGCAAAACACTTTCGGTAAATTTATACCATATATGGATAATCCGCTGACAACAATGAGAACAACTAATGGGGCAAATTCCAATCATTAGCAGAAATATATAAAGGAAGGCAAGGTTGGTTTTTTTATACATATCTCCGCCATGCATCCATTATTTTGTTTAAAATTATTTGGGACTTATGCAGATCCCAAATACACATAAGCAGGTACCAACAATAGGTAGGAAAAGTTGGTTTTGCATAATAGCGCCCCTTTAAATGTGTCTCTAAGATCTGTTGGGTTTCTTTTACAGGGCGTTATTACTTTTTGAGCACAGTGACGTGGTGGTGATCGCACTCCTCTGCGTCCTTTTTACCAGCTCAGGAGGAGGACCATCCAAGGTAAAGAGTCAGCATTTACAGATTGTGCTGCAACAGCCATTTTTGGGGAAGTGTTGGCGACATTTAGCTTACATAATGCATAAGACTGTGTAGGGCTGGACGATTACGGCAAACATAATAGTCACGATTATTTTGATTGATATTGAAAACCTGTGTGAAGTTGGCCTCCCTTGTCATTGCAAATATTAAAAATAGCCCTGCCATTCATTTGTGTTACATTTGTATAGGTTTTTGCGGTAACATTTTTTGTTTGTGCCGTTACGGTTTTGAATTTATTCTAAAATAAATGTTCTGACTGGTTTCGTCATCCAGGCCAGCCCCATTACGTTGTCAAAATAAAACCAAACATGTCCCAAAGATTTGTGCTACAGTCGTGCTGCACATTTCTGGTCTAATTATTATAGTTTTTATGTTATTAGTGTTTTATTATTCATAACCAGCCCTCTAACCTTGTCAAAATATTCCGAAATGTTGTCCAATTCGTTTGTGCTAAGTCTGTGCTGGAAAATGTTTGTTGTCTATTACAGTTTTTATGTTATGGGGCTGGTTATTAATAATAACACATTATTAACATTAAAACTATAAAATGTTAATAACATAAAACTGTAATGGTCAATCAAAAATGTTTGCTGCACACACGAATGGGACAACTTTGGTGATGTTTTGACAAGGTGGGGGGGCCGGTTACGAATCATAAAAAGTTAATAACATAAAAACTATAATAGTTAGACAAAAAATGTTGGCTGGATGATGTCACTAGTCAGTCAAATTTATTTTAGAATAACTTAAAGAGTCTTGTTCACGAGTGAAGGAAGAGTAAAAAAACAAAAAACCGTAACGGCACAAACTAAAATTTTTACAGCACAAACCACCACAAACGTGCTGTAACACAAACAAATAGCAGTGTTATTTTAATTTTTGCAGTGATAAGGGGAGCCAACATCACACAGGTATATATTGCAATCATAATTAATAAACACAATTGTTCATTGATTTGTAAACATTAGTATTTATTCAACGACCCAAACACAACAATAAATATAACTTAAAAGAACAATGGGAAATAAATTAGTAACGAATAAATATGTATTTGATTGACGATATCCTCCCGTCTTAACAAACGGCTAAGCTCAAATGCTGACATGAAAACAAGAGACATTAATGTCTTTCCCAATTAAGGATCGACATACCCCAATTTAAACTTATATAAACACATTGCTGTCTGAGCTAAGATATTCAATTGTGCACTTTGAACTTACAAGCTGTTCTCTCTCAGACATAGTCATCATTCTATACTCAGAAGAAAAGAGACAGAGGTGGTTTTACGGTGCGTTGAAGGACCGCTGAATAGAGTAGGATGCCATAACGCCTGGCAAAAATAATAAACAATAGATTTGATTTATTACGTACTTTTCATTTAAACTAAATCTTAAAGTGCTATAGTACAAAGTATAATTTAAAACAATACAAACTTAGCCATTAAAACAGATAACAGACTAAAACACATAACAGACCAAAACACTGTAGGTGAAGCATAAGAAATACAAATAGGCAAAATAGTGGGTATCAAGTTCTTTGGGACTTTTCTTCGCCCGCACTTGAAAAGACTGAGAAGATTGTAGAGGACGCTTTATCAGCTCAACTCCAGTAGATTTTGTTCTTTATTTTACACCACATCTATTACATGAGCTTTTCAGGATAGGTTGATAAACTAAAAAGGGATAGCATCAAACACTATGAGCAGTAACCATTCAATGCTTAGTAAATAACTATCTATATAGTATTTACATCCAACTGTATCTTAGCACCAACAATGGTAATTATTGTACATACCAGTGGTCTCTCTGGTCTTCTCTCATTACAATATCATTCCTGTAGTTCTGTCCATTGCATCCACATCAAATGCCTTCTTTATACCTTATGCGTGTCACATGGTATCAATAATTAAACACATCAAACAGTCAAACTTTGCATCATGCCATAAAGAAAAAATATATAATCATCATCAGAGTATCCGAGTTTTGATAAAGTACTTTTTGAGCACATAGAACATTGCAGCGATAATAATAAAAATTTTGGTCACGATAAACGTGATTTGAAATTTTCATATGGTTACTTATTCCTACAAAACACAAATGTTCACTTCTTCAGGAGCATATCTAATAAAATGAATGATAAATGATGAATGAATGAATGACTATTGACTTTATCAGTAATAAATGCAGTTATTATTAGAGGTGGGGAAATAATAAATGTTTAGATGCATCACAATTTGGACAAGGGCGATTATAGAATCGATTAGTAAACGTCAGCAATCGATAATTTATTATTTATTGTAAATAAAGTACGGTAATGCAGACCACCTCACCGAGAGATCCGACTAGCTCCTTTACTATTGGGCACTTAAGTTCCAGTTTTGCACACCATTTTCATTAATTTATGAATGTGGGAATTAATTTAACTGTTTTTTATTCCAAATTAATTGGGTTTTTTTAAGTTGCAAGTGATAAACGCTTATTTAGTGAAACGAAAAGAAATGTAAAACTGCATCAATACACATAAATTAAAGATGCATCAATAATCTATTTTTAATCAAATCGTAGCTCCTGAATCGTTATCGAATCATGAGGTGGCCAAAGATTCCCACCTCTAGTTATTATTATGATGTATTTGATGTGCATGATGCACTATGCTGGAAATGTCTTCATGGTTCATATTTGCTGCTAACATAACTTGAAAACATTAATGACAAATTAATTTGTCTTCCAGACCAGAGGCGCAGCTCTCTTCATCATCGCAGTGATCTGCCTACTCCTCTTCGATAATGATGATCTCATGGCCAAGATGGCAGAGCATCGTATCCTTCACGACTTGATGATCAGTGATGACTCTATTATGGTTATGTGTGAGCCTTGACTCCTGTCATCAGCCGAGGGGCATCACGACAGTGCGCTAACTCACTTCCTCTACACCGGCATCGCATTTTTAGGGGTCGCAGATCACAAAGTAAGTTTGGCGTTATT
The DNA here is from genome assembly GCF_033978785.1 of Entelurus aequoreus. Lineage (NCBI taxonomy): Eukaryota > Metazoa > Chordata > Actinopteri > Syngnathiformes > Syngnathidae > Entelurus > Entelurus aequoreus. The sequence continues at coordinate 36,120,901 of NC_084751.1, forward strand.
GAAACAAGCTTAGTTACTTTTGTAAACTCATCAATTCTTCTCATCAGGGTGGTGTTGTGCTGCTGGTGGTGTCTCTGTGCCTGAAGGTGGGTTTCCACACAGCCTCCAGGAAGCTCTCAGTGGAACTTGGAGGATCCAAGCGCCTGTTTGCTCTGGACAACCTGGTGTCTGCTGTGGTGCTGCTGCCCTGGGTCATAGTGCTGTCAGTCACCACTGAAGTAAGTGCAGAGAATGAAGCACTTTGACACGAGGAATTGAAATCACAAACACAATGAGCAGTTTACATTTAAATAGGACTTTTACACAGAGATATCCGATCATGGCCGATATTTGCCTTTTTTAACTGATCGGCGATCGACTAAAAGCTCCAGAGACCAGCCAATTTTTATCACAGCTGTGTACCAGTGTTTACGTACTAAAGATTGTACTCATATGGTTTTATTCCTTTAAAAATGATGCACTCTCTGGGAGATACAATTATATTTTCATATTCTTGTTACACATATCCAGGAGTTGCATGAATTGCTAAGCATGCTACACACACACATACACACACACACACACACACAGCATGATGACACAAAAAGCTAACTGCTAAAGCTTTAAAGGCCTACTGAAATGAATTTTTTTTATTTAAACGGGGATAGCAGATCTATTCTATGTGTCATACTTGATAATTTCGCGATATTGCCATATTTTTGTTGAAAGGATTTAGTATAGAACAACGACGATAAAGATTGCAACTTTTGGTATCTGATAAAAAAAAGGCTTGCACCTACCGGAAGTAGCGTGACGTAGTCAGTTGAACATATACGCAAAGTTCCCTATTGTTTACAATGATGGCCGCATGAAGTGAGAGAGATTCGGACCGAGAAAGCGACAATTTCCCCATTAATTTGAGCGAGGATGAAAGATTTGTGGATGAGTAAAGTGCAAGTGAAGGACTAGTGGGGAGTTGAAGCTATTCAGATAGGGAAGATGCTGTGAGAGCCGGGGGTGACCTGATATTCAGCTGGGAATGACTACAACAGTAAATAAACACAAGACATATATATACTCTATTAGCCACAACACAACCAGGCTTATATTTAATATGCCACAAATTAATCCTGCATAAAAACACCTGCGTGTTTGTTATGCTAGCTCCTAGCTCCTCTGCTAGCTCCTAGCTCCATAGAACACGCCAATACAATTCAAACACCTGATCAACACACACAATCACTCAGCCCAAAAGACCGTTTACCTAACCCAAGGTTCATAAAGCTTATATATTTTTAAAAAGTTACGTACGTGACGCGCACATACGGTCAAGTTATCGAATGTTTAGCAGCCAAGGCTGCATACTCACGGTACCTGATATTCAGCTGGGAATGACTACAACAGTAAATAAACACAAGACATATATATACTCTATTAGCCACAACACAACCAGGCTTATATTTAATATGCCACAAATTAATCCTGCATAATAACACCTGCGTGTTTGTTATGCTAGCTCCTAGCTCCTCTGCTAGCTCCTAGCTCCATAGAACACGCCAATACAATTCAAACACCTGATCAACACACACAATCACTCAGCCCAAAAGACCGTTCACCTAACCCAAGGTTCATAAAGCTTATGTATTTTTAAAAAGTTACGTACGTGACGCGCACGTACGGTACGGTACGTGTTATGCTAGCTCCTAGCTCCTCTGCTAGCTCCTAGCTGCATAGAACACGCCAATACAATTCAAACACATGATCAACACACACAATCACTCAGCCCAAAAGACCGTTCACCTAACCCAAGGTTCATAAAGCTTATATATTTTAAAAAAGTTACGTACATACGCAAAAAAAAGCCAAAGCTGCATACTCACAGTAGCACGTCTGCGTCTTTGTCATCCAAATCAAAGTAATCCTGGTAAGAGTCTGTGTTGTCCCAGTTCTCTACAGGCGTCTGTGTATCCAAGTCAAAAGTCCTCCTGGTTAGAGTCTCTGTTATCCGAGTTCTTCCATCTTGACTGCATCTTTCGGGAATGTAAACAAAGAAGCGCCGGCTGTGTACTGTTGTGGCTGACTACGTTCGAAAAATACGTCCATTTCGCACCGACAACTTTCTTCTTTGCTTGCTCGGCTTCCTACTCCATAATGCAATGAACATGATTGAAACAGATTCACGAACACAGATGTCCAGAATACTGTGGAATTATGAAATGAAAACAGAGCTTTTTCGTATTGGCTTCAATGTGGAAGGCATACCCGTGTTCGCCGGTCTACGTCACGCGCATACGTCATCCTCAGAGGCGTTTCGAACGGGAAGTTTAGCGGCAAATTTAAAATGTCACTTTATAAGTTAACCCGGCCGTATTGGCATGTGTTATAATGTTAAGATTTCATCATTGATATATAAACTATCAGACTGCGTGGTCGGTAGTAGTGGGTTTCAGTAGGCCTTTAATGTTAAGTAAGGGTGAGCAATCCAAATGTCAATACTATCGATACCTAGTATGGTACCCGTATATAACTGATACTAGAGTGCTTACATCAATGTTCTTGTTATTACAAAATCATCAGGGTTTCCCCTTAATGTAGTTGAATGTGGCGCGCCGCCATGGCAGTTTTATTACCGCCACACCTTAAAATGGTTGTTGTTATTTTTTTACTTAAAACACATAAGTAATATAAGATATTGTAGCCTTATGTTACTTATTTGTTTTAAGTAAAAAAATTAAAAAAAAGTAATATGCACGGTGGCAGAGGGGTTAGTGCGTCTTCCTCACAATATGAAGGTCCTGAGTAGTCCTGGGTTCAATCCCGGGCTCTGGATCTTTCTGTGTGGAGTTTGCATGTCCTCCCTGTGACTGTGTGGGTTCCCTCCGGGTACTCCGGCTTCCTCCCACCTCCAAAAGACATGCACCTGGGGATAGGTTGATTGGCAACACTAAATTGGCCCTAGTGTGTGAATGTGAGTGTGAATGTTGTCTGTCTATCTGTGTTGGCCCTGTGATGAGGTGGCGACTTGTCCAGGGTGTACCCCGCCTTCCGCCCGATTGTAGCTGAGATAGGCTCTAGCGCCCCCCGCGACCCCGAAGGGAATAAGCGGTAGAAAATGGATGGATGAGTGGATGGAGATATTGTAGCCCCCAGAAGAAATCAGACCAAGTATGACGCTATTTTTTAAATGTTATTACCAATATTATGATAACAAACGGCACAATTCCAACAGGTTTTACCTCCCGTGCAAACTCTTTCGTCTCCGTGCTTCCCCAGACACTTTCAGGCACAGACGGTGTGTTTGCAAACATATGAAAAACTGACATAAAGTCCAAATCACACGAACATAAAAACATTAACACCAGCTGGTCGTTACAGTATGAATTTATATATATATATAGCTTATTATTTTTGACCACTCCTCTTGACAAAATTGGTGCAGTTCAGCTAAATTTGTTGGTTTTCTGACATGGACTTGTTTCTTCAGCATTGTCCACACGTTGAAGTCAGGACTTTGGGAAGGCTATTCTAAAACCTTAATTCTAGCCTGATTTAGCCATTCCTTTACCACTTTTGACGTGTGTTCGGGGTCGTTGTCCTGTTGGAACACCCAACTGCACCCAAGACCCAACCTCCGGGCTGATGATATTAGGTTGTCCTGAAGAATTTGGAGGTAATCCTCCTTTTTTATTGTCCCATTTACTCTCAGTAAAGCACCAGTTCCATTGGCAGCAAAACAGGCCCAGAGCATAATACTACCACAACCATGCTTGACGGTAGGGATGGTGTTCCTGGGATTAAAGGCAGTATAATACTACCACAACCATGCTTGACGGTAGGATTGGTGTTCCTGGGATTAAAGGCCTCACCTATTCTCCTCCAAACATATTGCTAGGTATTGTGGCCAAACAGCTCAATTTTTGTTTCATCTGACATTACATGGACAAAGATAAGACCTTCTGGAGGAAAGTTCTGTGGTCAGATGAAACAAAAATTGAGCTGTTTGGCCACAATACCCAGCAATATGTTTGGAGGAGAAAAGGCCTTTAACATTTTTTAGACCTTTTAAGGAAATATAATATGTCATCAGAGCAAATTATGCAAATTATTTGATGACGTCATGGTGACGCCGCTCATAGCCACAGGTATCTTGGCAGTCTCGGGGAAACCTTGATAATGTTTTGGTCGTTTTTGTTATTGTTTACAAACTCAGAGAGTAAGTCTCTGGATAAAGGAAGGCTTTCAGGGCAAAACCCAAATTATCTAAATGGAAGTCAGTAGTAGTTTTTATTTAGTTATTGTGGACGAGGCATTTTATTCTGTTAAAAAAATGTATGTAGCATTTAATACCACAAATTTAATACATCGTCTAATTTACAACAATACTAACATGTTCTACATTTAATAAGATAAGCCTTATAAAATGTGTTATTGTGTTTACTTAGTTACTTGCTATTAAACATTTTCACTTCTATAATCTATTTTCAAAGTATTGGATCGGGACTCGAAATCAGATCGTAGGCCAAAAATGTTGATCACGACATCTCTACTTTTACCTGCTTCATTTAAAGTGACATTGAAAACAGTTTCTATCTTTGTGGATCTCTCTCTCTCTCTCCATCTGAGCAGAGTAAAGTAGAGTCGTGGTCCTCTCTCATCCTGCCTTTCGTCATGATCATCCTCTCCGTGGTCATCCTCCAGTTTTACGTGGAAGCCATCTGCAGTGCAAAAATGGAGGTGCAGCGGTGCGCCCGATACGGCGCCATCGCTCTCTTCTCCAGCTCCCTGCTACTCGCCAACTTTTGGACCCACCCGCTGACAGACCAGTTGCGCTCTATGAGCAAACCGCTCCAGGAGAGCAGCACAGAACATGTGCTCTCTGGAGGGGTGCTGGTCAGTGCCATCTTCTTCATCATGTGTAAGTAGTACACTTGATCCTGAACAAAGACATTCTAATGAGTTCTTCTTTTCTTCTTTATTTATTTCACACACAACTTGTTCCCATAAAGTAGGCGTGTCTAAAGTTTACACAGTAGGCCATTTACTAAAAAAAAACCTAGTGATTTGATTGTCAGACTTGAACTAAATGTAGATATGCTAAAAGGTTAAACATATGACATATAATTATGTATGATATAATATTTAATATGTATGCATTTAAAGAAGACACAGCATGTCATTCTTTATTGCTGACAAATTATTATATCTTTTATTGATTATATCAAAATAAAAGTATACAAATAATTGAATAAATCTAATAATAATAATAATGATTGTTAACATCTCAACTTTATCACATAACATTGATCCTGATGCTTTATTGTTTCAACTTTTGTTGTTTTTTTAGTTATCGTAATTTCCGGGCTATATAGAGCACTGGTATTTAAATATTACTGTATAATAATAACTTTCTTTTTTAAATATATACCGGTGCGTAAGATTTTGTAAATGTTTATTTACATATCTTATTTGTTCCAAACGGTGCCTGTCATACGACAGTAAAACGGCTGATCCAACAAAACAGAAGTCATCGTCATAGACCTGTTAGTTGTGGAAGTCAGCTTTACAATCAGCTAAACAAAGTTAATAACTCCACGGTGACGTTTTAGTAAATTTATTAAACTGAAACAATATAAAAAGAATGCTATTGTAAGTTAATCATACTAACACAGACACATGTAAACGTGTTAGCATATTCGCTAATACTAACGACTGTAGCTTGATTACATTACGATTGCACGTGCAAACATGCAGGAAAACACTCCTACAGACATCACACATGGGACGGCTCAGTAAGTATGAATTATTTTAGTTGTTTTGTAAAACTTACAAACGTTGCTTGGAGAGATGACTGAAGAATCACTTCCAGCAGAAACACTATAGACGACTAATAGACGAAACAGGATAAACAGTATGTTCCGGCTCAAGGCGTGAAACGGGAAGTAATTTTTTCAACCAGTAGGAGTGAACTCGTTCAAAAAAATGGCACCATAGCACACACAATAACACACCTTTTCAGTGTTTGTTGGTGTTTCATGAAAATTATTTGTTGAATACAAAACATTATGGCTGTTAGCGAAGAAAAATACATAAATTATCCACATTGTTTTATAAGCTGCAGGGTTAAAAGCATAGGAAAAAAGTAGCGCCTTTTAATCCAGAAAAAAACTTATAAAGTATTTAGTTTTTATAATGTGCTGCAGTGAATAAATAAAACATTTTTTTAATAGCGGTGTCACGATTTATTATTTATATGGATACTGGTCCGATATCAACAAAAAATGTATGGTATTATATGTGCTTACATGTAAAATGTGTGAAATAATCCCTGGTACCAGCAGCATGGTTACTTGTGCAAAGCTAGACAGCCAGTCAACATCTAAATGTCCTCCGATAAGCACACAAAGTTGGTCTTTTCTTGTATTTTAGTCCAATTATTTAAAAAAGGTAAACATGTAGGCTATAGGCTACTAGGAGCTAGCAGCTACACAACAACTAAGCACACACTAACACACAAGCTAGACATATGTAATAAGTGTCCATAAATGAACATTATTGCAGTGTCGTACATCACATTTGTCAATTTCAAGTCTCTGAGGCAAAAGCTTATTAGAAAGTATCTAGTAACAAATGGAAGTAGCGTGACGTCGCAGGTTGAATGGCTCCTCACATTTCCCCATTGTTTACACCAGCAGCGAGAGCGATTCGGACTGAGAAAGCGACGATTACCCCATTAATTTGAGCGAGGATGAAAGATTCGTGGATGAGGAACGTGAGAGTGAAGGACTAGAGTGCAGTGCAGGACTTTCTTTTTTCGCTCTGACTGTAACTTAGGTACAAGGGCTCATTGGATTTCACACTTTCTCCTTTTTCTATTGTGGATCACGGATTTGTATTTTAAACCACCTCGGATACTATATCCTCTTGAAAATGAGAGTCGAGAACGCGAAATGGACATTCACAGTGACTTTTATCCCCACGACAATACATCGGTGAAGCACTTTAGCTACAGAGCTAAGGTGATAGCATCGGGCTTAACTGCAGATAGAAACAAAAGAAATAAGCCCCTGCCTGGAAGGATAGACAGAAGATCAACAATACTATTAAACCCTGGACCTGTAACTACACGGTTAATGCTTTCCAGCCTGGCGGAGCTTAACAATGCTGTTGCTAACGACGCTATTGAAGCTAACTTAGCTACGGGACCTCACAGAGCTATGCTAAAAACATTAGCTATCCACCTACGCCAGCCCTCATCTGCTCATCAACACCCGTGCTCACCTGCGTTCCAGCGATCGACGGCGTGACGAAGGACTTCACCCGATCATCGATGCGGTCGGCGGCTAGCGTCGGATAGCGTGTCTGCTATCCAAGTCAAAGTCCTCCTGGTTGTGTTGCTGCAGCCAGCCGCTAATACACCGATCCCACCTACAGCTTTCTTCTTTGCAGTCTCCATTGTTCATTAAACAAATTGCAAAAGATTCACCAACACAGATGTCCAGAATACTGTGGAATTTTGCGATGAAAACAGAGCTTTTTGTATTGGGATACAATGTGTCCCAATACTTCCGCTTCAACCATTGACGTCACGCGCAAACGTCATCATATCTAGACGTTTTCAACCGGAAGTTTCCCGAGAAATTTAAAATTGCACTTTATAAGTTAACCCGGCCGTATTGGCATGTGTTGCAATGTGAAGATTTCATCATTGATATATAAACTATCAGACTGCGTGGTCGGTAGTAGTGGGTTTCAGTAGGCCTTTAACTTAATGAACTATTGTACAGGTAAGTATAGCCAAAAAAACGAATTACTCCTGCACTACTGTAAATATGTGATGTATTACATTGTAATTGAATTGTTTTCATGTTCGAAATAAACTGACCTGAACTAAATACAATTTAAAGACTGCATACGTCCATTTCAGATGGTAAATAATAAATAGGTTAATATTTTTAGTACATACCATTCTACTATTTCCTAATAATTTGTCTCAAAATAAACTTTTTTTAACACATAGAAACATCTTAATCTGATTGTTTGGCTTTTGAAAAATCAGGTTAACACACCTTGATTATGCGATTAGAAACTAGTTTTCTCTGGCATGCAGGCGTTAACAGTGTGCTAATCTCTGTGGAGGACCTACAAGTCGCCCTTCACTACATTATTTACTAGCAAAGAAGAACAAGCCGGTGGTTGAGTGAGGAGGAACTGTTTACGCCAACAAGCATACAAAGTAAATATAAAGAATCTGTAGTAAGTCGATGTATGATATAAAAACATACCCGTTTAATAAGTGCCAGGATTTCTCAAAGAAGACACTTTGAATTAACATGACGCTGTCACATCCTTGATGGAGGAGAGACTGGTAGAGAAAACCTCCAAACAGACGTATTTTGACACTAGAACCTGTCTGTATACACAATGAAATTGATAGTAGACAACAACAATTAATAGCGATACACATTACTACAAAACAGCATTGACTTCATTTAGTCAGATGATCCACTACAACATTGTTGTTCAAATGTATTTAGTGATTTAAAAATGTAACGTCCATGTACAACAATTCAGATAACGTCATTAACATGTAAACCAGCAATTAAAAATTAACTGCGTAGTTTGTATAAATAGTAAATTGTCAAAGCAGTTAAGTTAAAGTACCAATGATTGTCACACACACACTAGGTGTGGTGAAATTTGTCCTCTGCATTTGACCCATCCCCTTGTTCACCCCCTGGGAGGTGAGGAGAGCAGTGGGCAGCAGCGGTGCCACGCCCGGGAATCATTTTTGTTGATTTAACCCCCAATTTCAACCCTTGATGCTAAGTGCCAAGCAGGGAGGTAATGGGTCCCATTTTTATAGTCTTTGGTATGACTCGGCCGGGGTTTGAACTCACAACCTACCGATCTCAGGGCGGACACTCTAAGTGTTGATATGTGTTTGTTGCCGTAGATGTACTGTAGGTAAGGCCTTATATGATCACTTAGAGCAGAGAGGCACACATTGTATGGCCAGCAGTTGCATTAGAGATAGAGCATGAAAACTGGGACTTCACATGTAGGTGTGAAAATAGAAGAAACCAAATTATTTCAGAAATCAAACCAATTTAGTTCATGGAAACGTATTGACTGTTTTCTCTTTGACTAATTTCACTTGATCAAACCTTCTTAACATTCCACACTACAAAATAATGACGATTTGTATGATTCCTGCTGATACCGTATCAGATCAATATCCATTTGGGCCAATACTCAAGGCTCCAATATCGTTATTGTATCGGAGGTCCCTTTTTTCACCCCAAATACTTTATACAGTGTTGCTCTAAAACCTTGAAATACTGTAGTTTAAGTAACATTTTAAATATGCTGCTGCTGTTAATAGTTAAAAAGTCTGATGAGAACATGTTTTTTTAAAACATATTTTTCACTCCATTTTAAAGTGTATGATCACTAGTGAATATGTATACATGTAAAATCCTGAAAACAGTGAAATTATGGACCACATTTCCTTGTTATGGTATATTTATATGCGAGGTTGGTGCTCAGTCAGCGCTTTGAAGAGTTACTGTCTTTATTCTTCCCACGCAGCGTCCAGTATTCTGTCATCACCATCAAAAAAAGGTCACAAGGGCACCTTAGTGGGTTACTCCCCTGAAGGGACACCATTGTACAACTTCATGGGTGACGCCTTGCAGCACACATCCCAGTCGCTACCACGCTTCATTAAAGACTCCTTGAAACAGATCCTGGAGGAGTACGACTCAAGACAGATCTTCTACTTCCTGTGTCTCAACTTGGTATGTTGATGTTTGGATTCATACATGTTGTCATACGAAACATCAGGCATTACAACGTTCTGCTCTATTTATGCAGTGAATGTGTTTTTCTTTAGTTTTGAATAATTAAGTGCTGTCAGAATTGTTTACGTGAGGATCTTTGTGTTCCAGGCGTTCACCTTTGTGGAGCTCTTTTATGGCGTTTGGACAAACAGTCTTGGGCTGATCTCAGATGGCTTCCACATGTTGTTTGACTGCTCCGCTTTAGTCCTCGGCCTGTTTGCCGCCCTCATGACTCGCTGGAAAGCCACCAGGATATTCTCCTACGGGTAAAATGTGGAGTTATTTTTCGAACTCAATGTACATAAATTGATAATCTGTGCTTGTTTCTCCAGTTATGGTCGTGTAGAAATCCTTTCTGGGTTCATCAATGGCCTGTTCCTGATGGTCATCGCTTTCTTTGTCTTCATGGAGTCTGTCACCCGTTTAGTGGACCCTCCTAACATAAACACAGACATGCTGACTGTGAGTCAAGTGCTTTCCCATCTTCTTGTGAAAGCTTCTTCACAAACACGTTCGTGTTGTTGTTGCATTCATTAGATGTTTCCTCAACAATGTGCAGACACAAATCTACACTCAGTCATTTTTATTTCCACTCAGCCAGCTCGAGTGTTTTGTGTACATGCTCAGCATTGATGCCTATTCCCACAATATAAACTGTATCAAGCCTCACGAAGAAATGTATTCAGTAAGCAGCCGCAGTTTAGTCTAACAAAAATACACAATAGAAACATCTTAGATTCTAATAGCGTGATCTTTTATGGCCGTTGTAGTCTTAAATTTCCCTTTCGTCTCATTAGAGGCGTACCAAGCCGATGATGATATTGGTCCGATACAAGCAAGTATCAGATGATATCAGCTTGCTTGTAAAATGTGTGATACAATCTCTGTTAGAAGCAGTCCTGCAGTGTGTTGTACTTGTGCAGAGCCAGTTAACATCTAAATGTCCTCCAACAAGCACACATGGTTGGTCTTTTCTTGTATGTTAGTCAAGTTATTGACAAAAGTTACACATAATAGGCTATAGGCTACTAGGAGCTTAGCAGTTACACAACAACATAGCACACAAGCTCGTGTCCATAATTGAACAATATTCAAAGATCATTTTTTGTCAATTTTCCATACCTGCAAGACATACTGAGGTATTGCATTCTAAAACAGCACATTTGTCAATATAAACAAGTGTCAAATAATTATAGTTTTATATTACTTACGCTAGAGACTGGGTGATATGTACCAAAACCTATATCATGGCCTTTTTAGTTCGAATGGCGGTATACGGTATATACTCATATTTTTTAAAAAAAACCCGCAGATAATTTGTGTTGTAGGCAGTAATGTGTTGTTTATTTTTACAGAGTAATTAGTTAGCCGTTACTATGTCAGAGCAGTTTTAATTCATTTTGTTCATTAACGTTAGGTTTTTAGCCTCACGCTTGTGCGCGGGGATAGATGGAGCTTCTATTCGCTTACTGCAGTGAAAGCCGCTGGCTCTTAAGTTTAAAACTACTTTTCAGCCACCCAGCCGCTATACTACAGTAGCCTAGTTTGCACAGGCTATGGGGAGAGGCACTTTCAAGCCGAGTTGTGGCAATTTGACACACCTAACGAGCAGCAGAGAGGAGCTATCGTAAGCTGCTGTGCTAAGTAGCTTACAACTTTGTAAACAACATAAACAGATGAGATTAGTGATAAAGTCGCTACAAGGAGAGATACATTCTCAAGCAAATTGATGTGTGTGTAAATAAAGCTGTAGTCGTTCACCAATAGCCAAATGCAGTCGCTGACTAAAGCATTGCATCACTCAGGAGTCGAGAATCGGCGCGGGGGAGCCATCCATCCATCCATTTGTCTACTGATTGTCCCTTACGGGGTCGCGGGGGTGCCGGAGCCTATCCTAGCTGCATTCGGTCGGAAGTAAAGATAGATAGAGACAGGAAATAAGACGAGAGACAATTGTCACAAAATAAACCACATTAAGCAACAACAGTAATGGTCCTCTTCAGCCTCGTCGTCGTCGGCCTCACTAGCAACAATAACCAGCAGAAAATGTGGAAGTGCAATAGTGCTCTTGCTGGCCAAACCTCCAGAAGCAAGGAGTAGCAACCACAGGGTATGGAGGGAAATAAAGACAATAAGAGAGAAGTTCGTAACATACTACATCGATAGACAGATAACTACAGTCTACTTACTCTGCAAACAGTGACTTTCTGTTCACTTTCAAGTACACTTCAAAATAAAAGCATGGCAATAATAACCTGGATTCTACCAAAGTTTGTAAGAAATGTCTGCGATTAGTTTTAATTGGAGTCAAAATTACTGCACCAGCTCTGCTAAATACTTAACCTAAAATAAAACAATGCACAAATTGAGAAGAATAATGTGCTGTAGCTTAAAAGTATTTGATTATCATTTATTAAATTAGTTGTGTTTAGGTTGACATAGACAACCAATCTAAAAGGCTTAGACGTAAACACCTTTTATATTGTAAACAGTCTGACCTCTGCTTGGTGTTATTTATTTATTTAATTAATTTCTTTATTATATTTTTTTGCTTGGTGTTTCTTATAGCCCGTGTCTGTTGGCGGCTTGTTGGTCAACCTTGTGGGAATCTGCGCCTTCAGCCATGCTCACTCCCACGGTGGAAAAAGTTGCTCCACGCACGACCACGGACATTCACACCATGGACACTCCCATGGCGAGCACGGCCATGGAGGCCACGGCCACGCTCATGGAGGCCACGCTCATGGAGGACACGGACATGGCGGACACGGACATGGCGGACATGGACATTCCCACAGTTCAGGGGGCATGAATGCCAACATGAGAGGTGGTGGAACTGTGTATATAAAATAACATTTGAGTATCCAGAAGCTAAATGTAATTATTGTTCCTGTCGTCTTCTCAGGCGTCTACCTTCATGTCCTGGCTGACACGCTGGGCAGCGTTGGAGTCATTATCTCCACCATCCTCATTCGTCAGTTTGGCTGGTTGATCGCTGACCCCATCTGTTCCCTCTTCATCGCCACACTCATCTTCCTCAGTGTGATCCCTCTGCTCAAAGACGCTTGTGAGGTTCTACTGCTGAGAACTCCTCCTGAGAATGAGAAGGACCTGAACAATGCTCTAGAGAAGGTGAGAACTAGAGTGAGTGTGTAGAACTGTGACTAGAGTATACTAGACTCCTTCAGCCCATTAGAAGTTGTGACTCGTGTACACTGGACTCCATTAGAAGTTGTGACTACAGAGTAGAGATGTCGGGGCCGATATTATCGGCCGATAAATGCTTTAAAGGCCTACTGAAATGATTTTTTTTTATTTAAACGGGAATAGGAGATCCATTCTATGTGTCATACTTGATCATTTCGCGATATTGCCATATTTTTGCTGAAAGGATTTAGTAGAGAAAATCGACGATAAAGTTCGCAACTTTTGCTCGCTGATAAAAAAAAGCCTTGCCTGTACCGGAAGTAGCATGACGTCACAGGAGGTAATATTCCTCACAATTTTCCTTTGTTTACAATGGAGCGAGAGAGATTTGGAGCGACAAAGCGACGATTACCCCATTAATTTGAGCGAGGATGAAAGATTCGTGGATGAGGAACGTTAGAGTGAAGAACTAGAGGCAGTGCAGGACATATCTTTTTTCGCTCTGACCGTAACTTAGGTACAAGCTGGCTCATTTGATTCCACACTCTCTCCTTTTTCTATTGTGGATCACGGATTTGTATTTTAAACCACCTCGGATACTATATCCTCTTGAAAATGAGAGTCGAGCACGCGAAATGGACATTCAAAGTGACTTTTATCTCCACGACAATACATCGGTGACACACTTAGCTACTGAGCTAACGTGATAGCATCATTCTCAAATGCAGATAGAAACAAAATACATAAATCCCTGACTGGAAGGATAGACAGAAGATCAACAATATTATTAAACCATGTACATGTAACTACACGGTTAATAATTCTCAGCCTGGTAAAGCTTAACAATGCTGTTGCTAACGACGCTAAGGCTAATTTAGCAACTTAGCAACCGGACCTCACAGAGCTATGATAAAAACATTAGCGCTCCACCTACGCCAGCCAGCCCTCATCTGCCCATTCATCAGCCCTCATCTGCCCATCAACAGCCGTGCTCACCTGCGTTCCAGCGATCGACGGCGCGACGAAGGACTTCATCCGTGGGTTTGGCGGCTAGCATCGGCTAGGCGTCTGCTAAGTCCTTGTTGTGTTGCTACAGCCAGCCGCTAATACACCGATCGATCCCACCTACAACGTTCTTCTTTGCAGCCTCCATTGTTCATTAAACAAATTGCAAAAGATTCACCAACACAGATGTCCAGAATACTGTGGAATTATGAAATGAAAACAGAGCTTGTTGTATAGGATTCTCCGGGCTCCGAATACTTCCCTTGTCCTCGTGACGTCACACGCATACGTCAGCATAATAAAACGTTTTTAACAGGAAGTGTGGCGGGAAATTTAGAATTGCACTTTATAAGTTAACCCGGCCGTATTGGCATGTGTTGCAATGTTAAGATTTCATCATTGATATATAAACTATCAGACTGTGTGGTCGGTAGTAGTGGGTTTCAGTAGGCCTTTTAAAATGTAATATCGTAAAATATCGGTATCAGTTTCAAAAAGTAAAACTAATGACTTTTTAAAACGCCGCTGTACGGAGCGGTACATATCCGGTAAAACACGGACGTAGGGGAGGTACAGAGCAGATGCGTCTCTCAGTCAGCAGCCCCTCCCCTCTCCCACACACAACACAGGAGTTGACGACTGCAGCATGAGAGGTTTACTGGCGACGCTTGATGACTTCATCAAACCGCCGCGAGCGGAGCATAACAACAACAAGAGTGTGTTGTTGCCAGTACTGTAGCCATGGCTAACAAGTGAGCTCGCTCTGTGACTGACTAACGACACCATGTCTATGGTTTGGGATTATTTTAAAGTGTGTCTGACGGATACAAAACTGGCAATTTGCAATGACTGCAAAAATTGGTTATGCGAGCAATTTGATCTCCCACCTCTTCAAGAATCATAAGGAGATGCACGATGAATACAAGCGGAAGATGGATGAAAAGCAAACACCGAAAAAAAGTAGTAGCACACAGTTGTCGCTTAAAGACTCCGCCGAGAAAAAACTAAAATACAACAAAAACCACCCCAGGGCGAAAGCCCACGTTGTGGTCAGGGACAACGCACGCAGTATGGCAAAAACTACGGTGGAGTTTGGTGTGGCTTGTCTGCCCTGCATGGCGCACACTTTGCAGCTTGCAGTGAACGGAGGTGCCCTGTCTCAACGCAGCATTTCAGAAGCTCTGACTGACTGCTAGGCCACTTCAAGCACTCACCACTAGCTTGCAGCACATTTGTGTTACTCATACAAATACGTTAGAGCAGGGTGGATTGAGCCCGCTTTATAATTTCCTGTTATACAGTATGCCAGGCAGTCTTGCACTAAAGGAGGACTATGCTATTGTTTACTTTATTACTCTAGTATGCTCTGGACTGAAGCTGTGTGCCTTCATTGTTTTTGTAGCAGTTGTTTTGAGGCATGTTTAAAACATTTTTAAATAATGCACTTTGTGAAAGTCAAAGTATAGTATTTCCCATAGTTGTAGTGGGTATCAGGATTATCTCAGGGAGAGCATGTCCCAAATTCCAAGCTGCTGTTTTGAGGCATGTTAAAAAAAATAATGCACTTTGTGACTTCAATAATAAATATGTTGGCACTTTTATCCATAACTTGAGTTGAAGTTGTTCTCTTATTTTGGAAAACCTTGTTACATTGTTTAATGCATCCAGTGGGGCATCACAACAAAATTAGGCATAATAATGTGTTAATTCCACGACTGTATATATCGGTATCGGTTGATATCGGAATCTGTAATTAAGAGTTGGACAATATCGGATATCGGCAAAAAAGCCATTATCGGACATCTCTACTACAGATTATACTGTAGTAGAGATGGGCTGCTGACTGAGAGACGCATCTGCTCTGTACCTCCCCTACGTCCGTGTTTTACCGGATATGTACCGCTCCGTACAGCGGCGTTTTAAAAAGTCATTAGTTTTACTTTTTGAAACTGATACCGATAATTTCCGATATTACATTTTAAAAGGCCTACTGAAACCCACTACTACCGACCACGCAGTCTGATAGTTTATATATCAATGATGAAATCTTAACATTGCAACACATGTTACGTCACGCTACTTCCGGTAGGGGCAAGGGTTTTTTTTTTATCAGAGACCAAAAGTTGCGAACTTTATCGACGTTGTTCTATACTAAATCCTTTCAGCAAAAATATGGCAATATCGCAAAATGATCAAGTATGACACATAGAATGGATCTGCTATCCCCGTTTGAATAAAAAAAATTCATTTCAGTAGGCCTTTAAACGTGCTGAACTTCATATAAAGTCTGCCGTTCTTAAAGGCCTACTGAAACCCACTACTACTGACCATGCAGTCTGATAGTTTGTATATCAATGATGAAATCTTAACATTGCAACACATGCCAATACGGCCGGGTTAGCTTACTAAAGTGCAATTTTAAATTTCGCGCGAAATATCCTGCTGAAAACGTCTCGGTATGATGACGCCTGCGCGTGACGTCACGGATTGTAGAGGACATTTTGGGACAGCATGGTGGCCAGCTATTAAGTCGTCTGTTTTCATCGCAAATTCCACAGTATTCTGGACATCTGTGTTGGTGAATCTTTTGCAATTTGTTCAATGAACAATGGAGACAGCAAAGAAGAAAGCTGTAGGTGGGAAGTGGTGTATTGCGGCAGGTGTTGTGCCAGATAACGCACCCCCGCCGTAGAATGCACCCCCTGACTGTTGTGCCGGATAACACAGCCGGTGTTTCATTGTTTACATTCCCGAAAGATGACAGTCAAGCTTTGCCATTGGCCTGTGGATAACTGGGACAACAGAGACTCTTACCAGGAGGACTTTGAGTTGGATACGCAGACGCGGTATCGTGAGTACGCAGCTGCGGCTTCCAAACATTTGATCGCTTGCCCATACGTGCATGTCACGTACATAACTTTGGGGACTTTGGGGAAACATATGTGCTGTATGAACTTTGGGGAGGTGAACGGTACTTTGGGCTGTGGGATTGAGTGTGTTGTGCAGGTGTTTGAGTTGTATTGGCGGGTTATATGGACGGGAGGGGGGAGGTGTTTGTTATGCGGGATTAATTTGTGGCATATTAAATATAAGCCTGGTTGTGTTGTGGCTAATAGAGTATATGTCTTGTGTTTATTTACTGTTTTAGTCATTCCCAGCTGAATATCAGGTCCCACCCGCCTCTCACAGCATCTTCTCTATCTGAATCGCTCCCACTGCCCTTTAGTCCTTCACTCACACTTTCCTCATACACAAATCTTTCATCCTCGCTCATATTAATGGGGAAATCGTCGCTTTCTCGGTCCGAATTGCTCTCGCTGCTGGTGGCCATGATTGTAAACAATGTGAGGAGCTCCACAACCTGTGACGTCACGCACATATCGTCTGCTACTTCCGGTACAGGCAAGGCTTTTTTATCAGCGACCAAAAGTTGCGAACTTTATTGTCGATGTTCTCTACTAAATCCTTTCAGCAAAAATATGGCAATATCGCGAAATGATCAAGTATGACACATAGAATGGACCTGCTATCCCCGTTTAAATAAGAAAATCGCATTTCAGTAGGCCTTTATATTCAATGTTTTCTTTTTTCTAGTATTGATAAATCGCCTTTTAAATCGATCAATACCTATCTTACGGAAGACCACCTTGCCAAGCACAGATCTATATAATTGAAATCTAGTAATGTAAATCGATATATCGATCAGTCGTTGCACCCCTACTGGACTCCGTTGGAACTTGTGACTAGCGTATACGAGACTCCTTCACCTCATTCACTCTGTTGCTTTTCCAGATTGAGAAGATTGAAGGTGTTTTGTCCTATCGAGACCCTCATTTCTGGAGACATTCAGCCAGCGTGGTGGCAGGAACGATCCACCTGCAGGTCATGTCAGATGTGGTGGAGCAGCGCATCATTCAGCAGGTGAATACCTTCTCACATGCTGTATACAATACATGGGAGAAAAAAATACATTTTATTCATCATTCAAAGCAGCAATACAATGAGAACTAATTTAGTAAAACTCCAATGTTTTATTGTTTGTTGCTTTTATTGATACACTTTGACAAACTTCATTTTACACTTTTATGTGTGACTGAGAGTTAACGCACCTTCAAATCTCAGTCATACGTCATTAAAAGGAAGAGTAGCCGTTTTTTATGTTACATATAAAGTACCCGTAGAGTGGAAAAACAAGTTGACTTTATATGCTTACCGTATTTTTCGGACTATAAGTCGCAGTTTTTTTCATAGTTTGGCCGGGGGTGCGACTTATACTCAGGAGCGACTTATGTGTGAAATTATTAACACATTAGCGTAAAATATCAAATAATATTATTTAGCTCATTCACGTAAGAGACTAGACGTATAAGATTTCATGGGATTTAGCGATTAGGAGTGACAGATTGTTTGGTAAACGTATAGCATGTTCTATATGTTATAGTTATTTGAATGACTCTTACCATAATATGTTACGTTAACATACCAGGCACGTTCTCAGTTGGTTATTTATGCCTCATATAACGTACACTTATTCAGCCTGTTGTTCACTATTCTTTATTTATTTTAAATTGCCTTTCAAATGTCTATTCTTGGTGTTGGGTTTTATCAAATAAATTTCCCCCAAAAATGCGACTTATACTCCAGTGCGACTTATATATGTTTTTTTCATTCTTTATTATGCATTTTCGGCCGGTGCGACTTATACTCCGGAGCGACTTATACTCCGAAAAATACGGTAATTGTGTTTCATTGTATCCATCAAACCATATCCAATTGTATTTACAATCCACAAAGTATGTGAAAATAATTCAGTCGGCCATTGAGAAAACTCCGCTCCAAATACCTTGGCCTCTCTTTTCAAGAAGTGTTCAATAAACTACAAATGTTTCCTGGGTGCCAAAGATCGGAGGTCAGTGTGACTTTCCTTGGTTTCATGAATCACTGGATCAGTGCCGGTGAGTTCATGCAAGTGTGTCCAACCCATGGACGTAAAAAAGACATTTGATTGCCTTTCATGCTGCGTTTTGTTTGGTTTTTCAAAGTTTGAACGCTCACTTTGCTGGTCTTGGGGGGGATCTTGTCTCTGCTATTTGATTGGTTGATGTGATCTTGATAACTTCATCAAGCTTTGAACGTCACCTATTCTTCGGGTGGTTAGCACCTTTGAATCTGAGACCAGAGTTCTTGGAAATGATGGTTGTTCCCTCTGAGATGGAGGTGCAGATTCTACCTCACTTGGGTTGTGTTCATGATGTCATGCTGAATTGTGGCAAAAAGTGAGCTGAACTTGAAGGCAAACCTCTCAATTTATCCATATATTGACTTTCATTCCTATTCCTCTTGCAGGTGACGGCCATTTTGAAAGACGCCGGGGTGAATAACTTGTCGGTGCAGTTGGAGAAGGAAGCATACTTCCAGCACATGTCTGGGCTGAGCACCGGATTCCAGGACGTTCTAGCTCTGACGCAACAGATGGAGTCTATGAAGTATTTAAATGATGGAACGTGTATCATGTGACCTCTGTCCGTGCAACCAATTGAAATGTTTTTCCAAAGAAATGTATTTGAATAAATCTGTTTATATTCCTTCTTATCTGTTTTCTGTAATGTGTGTAGGTTTTTTTTCACATTTTTAATACTTTTAATATTTTCAGTGATCCTACTACTTACAATCTACAACTACGCGGACTTCCCGGACCACAGCGCGTCTCGACCCGGCTTCACAACCTCACGGGCGGACAGAGACACACTCCTGAGCGGTAAGAAAAAAGGCGGTGGGATTGCCATCTTGGTGAACAAGAGGTAGTGTAATCCTGGACATATTACTCTAAAGTAGTGTGTATGTATGTCGGACATCGAACTTCTGGCTGTTGGAATTCGACCATAGGCAACAGACCAAACACCCCGGTGGCCTCGTTCTCATTTCGGGTGACTTTAATCATGCTACTTTTTTTTTTACATTATCCCTTGTGGATCATTAAAATTTGTCCAAGTCTATGAAACAGTGAAAACACACCAGTGTGAAAACAGTGGCTTTAATGAAGCATTAATCTAATGCACATACTTGTGAGGATAAACAGAGTTTTTGTTTTAGCACAGAGAAAAGTACAAAGGTGCTTTATAAAAAGACATAAAACTGATCATGTGGTCGAGTGGGCAGTCAAAATGTCTTTGGAGTCCAAAAGAAAAAGAAAAAAAAAAAGAGTTCACACTCAATTATGTTTTCTTCTACTCGATCTCGTTGAACGTTCCCACAGGAGTTTTCGTCTCTGCAGCTGTGATGGAAACAAAACAGACGCTGCAGCAGATTTGACTTCCTGAACACTTTTTTTTTTTTTTAGCTCCCTAAGATTCTTACACCATGTTAGCAAATATTACACATGACTACAATTGTTACACACTTACCTCAGCCTACAAAGTATAGAACCTAAGCAAGGGATGTTCCGGGTCGGTATTGATATTGGCTATCAGTACGATCAGGGGCGCCGAAAAGGGGGGGTAAAGGAGACGGATTCTAGGGGCCCATGATGGAGGGGGGCCCAGAGAGGCCCCTAATGATGATGAAATTATAATGTTGTCGCTGTGTTGGGGGCCCTGTAAAGATTATTTTCATGGGGCCCAAAATCCCTAGCAGCGCCCCTGAGTACGATATCAGCAACAAAAAAAAGTATCGGATGATATCGGCTGCATCTAACGTCTCGGATACAAGCTGTCCTGCAGCGTTTTTACTTGCGCAAAGCTTGACAGCCAGTTAACATCTAAGGCAGGCCTGGGCAATTATTTTGACTTGAGGGGCCAAATTTTGATTAAAAAAATGTGTCTGGGGGCCAGTATATCTATTTTTAGGAACACTAATACAAAACCGATTGAATGCTAAAAACGTTATGACAGACCGCCTTAAAAACGGAATGGAATTTTTCATTTTTTACTGAATGGGATTTACAATATTAACTATGAACGATAAAACACTGAATGTTGACAACATATGAACGTCACACCCCTTCTCGATCGACATTTTACAATCAAGCGGAACGCAACAAAAATGCAACAAACACAGCAAAATATGAACGCGAAGGGTAAAAAAAAAACCTACCTACAATCTGATATATCACTAAGCTTCAGAACTTTGTTGTAAAAATCTCCTTCCGCGTCTGTCCCTGACACCCGCATTTCAGGCTGGCTGCTCTGGAAACACTCTGTGGAAACACTCCCCACCCACACTGCTTGGTGCCTCGTCTGAGCTGCTGTGACGTAGATTACCATAGTAACTAGTATATCATGCAAAAGCGCAGATTCCAACCATTGAAATACTTTGTATAGTTCAAGACTTATGGTCATTAGAAAACTAGAAAACATCACTGCACATCATAATGGCCGCTACAGTTTCCATCTTAAAGGTCTAAAAAAATGTTTTGGGAATGTCCGGCCAGATTGAAAAGCTTAACGGGCCGCAATTTGCCCAGATCTGATCTAAGGCTACGTTTGAAATGCAGGGTCGGAAGTGGCTGTTCACATTGCAAAAAAAAGAAGTGATTTCTAATGTGAATGCAATCTGACCCGCATGCGGACATGACGTCGCACGCACTGCAGTGTTTACGGAAGTAAACATGGCTTCAACTTTAGTCGATTTAAGTACTGCCGCATTTGTGGCAATTTAAAGAATTTTGTGCATTCAAAGTCAATATTTTCTGAACCAAATGATTGCACATAAAAGATTAGGAAGAAAGAGGACAAGTATTTGGGCTCTGGCAGGTTTGAAGAGCAGTCAGAGACAGGAGTGGTGGAACTTTCATGTGAGTTCCTGAAACATTTTATTTTCACCTGTTTTCTGCTACATTGTCAACTATTTATTTTGTAACCGTCTATTTTGGGGATTCAATTATGGCATTTATTGCTTTTTGATGACATTCCGGTCGGATGAATGCAACTTCAGCGCGGGAGCTTTCACATTGAGGACGCACCGCATATATATCAGCTTTATTTCCACGTACGAAAGAGTCCTGGGTCGAATATGAACAATTCCTAATTGCACTGTTTACACTGGCGTGAAAATACCTGATACATGTCGCATGTGGGCAAAAAAGTCAGAATTGACCTGCAGTGTGAAGGAGGCCAAAATGTCCTCCAATAAGCACACAAGGTTGGTCTTGTATTTTAGTCCGAAGGTAACCATGCCAGGAGATAGCAGCTACACAACAGCTAAGCACACAAGCTAGACATATGCAATAAGCGTCCTAAATTAAACAATATTACAGTCTAAAACAGTACTTTTATCAAATACTTATTACACATAGGCAGGATCATATCTACATGTCCGCATCATTCAATTTACTGCACCATGAGCTGAGTTAAATTCATGATTGTGACCACTAGGTGTCGCCAAAAGCAAATTAACACTTCAATGTCATAAAGTTAGTGTTTTTCATACCTACCATTGTTTCCTGTTTGACTAATATCACACAATCAGACATTTTCTAACATTCCACAACAGTACATAAATTATGCACTATGATTTTTGCGGACATCGTATCGGATTAATATGGATATCAGCCAACACACATGTCTCCAATATCGGTATCGTATCGGAACTGAAAATATTGTATCGGGACACCTCTATCCACATCGTCACACCATCATATCTTTCCGACCTGCACCATGTTGCCCCCTCTCCCGTTCTCTAAGATTCTCAATGTCAGTCCATCCTACTTTCCCCTGATCTCGTCTGTCCACCATGTGGTCCAGAGCCCAGCCCCTCATATTTGGAACCGAGGACATAATTTGGGGAGACTAAGTACAAGTAAGTATACAACCTGTTCGGAACTTACCACCTCCCGATCTTTGCAATATGGCCTCATGTTCCCTCTTCAAATCAATTAAGACTCAAAAACACTGCTTATTCACTTTCATTTTAGCTATCTGTTGTTTTTTGTTTCTTTTCCAACATTTTTATTGGTCCCAATTTTTGGTACTTAGAGAGGCGCCTTAATAATAATACTTCTATTATTACTAAATCAAAAATGTGTTTTTAATTCCTAATAGGGTTGTACGGTATACCGGTACTAGTATAGTATCGCGGTACTAATTAATCAAAAACGGTACTGTACTCTGTTTGAAAAGTACCGGTTCCCGGTCGTGACATTGCTGGTTTTACGAGCAGAGAAGTGTAAATAGAAAATGTTAAAACAGAATAACCAAATATTAACAGTAAATGAAAAAGTAGATTAATAATCAATTTTACAGCTTGTCCTTTATAATTTTGACAAAATAGAAGGAGAAATCACACAATATGTTACTGCATATGTCATGAGACAAATTGGGAGCCTTTGTTTGTTTACTTACTACTAAAAGACAAGTTGTCTGGTATGTTCACTATTTTATTGAAGGACAAAATTGTTCTTCGATTGCAATAAGAAACATATGTTTAATGTACCCTAAGATTTTTTGTTAAAATAAAGCCAATAATGCCATTTTTTTGTGGTCTCCTTTATTTAGAAAAGTATCAAAATACATTTTGGTACCAGTACCAAAATATTGGTATCGAGACAACTCTAATTCCTAATAATGAAAATAAAATGTAATGACCAAAACATAAACTAACCCACCAATGTCCTCTGCAGTGGACATTTGTGGCTTTATTTATTTGTCAGAGTTACTTACACATGTTGAAAAAGGACGTTGCTTCTCAGGAGCATAATGCATGGAACCTGCTTATGTTGGTCTCTTTATGTCGACAACTCGGTCCTGCTTAACGTGTTGTTATTGTTATTATTACTAAAAAGTGTTGGTCGACCATTTGTGTCTGTATGCCAGCATTAGCTAGTTATGTCTCAGTTATGCTGGCTTATGTTTACATTATTCAGTCAACATAAATGGATTCTACTGTACAATACAATAAATATTGTACCCAAAGGTCAATAAATTATTATTTTAGCCTTCACACTACCTGCCCTGCAGCACACCAACGGAGTCCTGCATGGGTGTAGTTTTACAGATCAAGAAAAGACATCTCATCTACTTTTTTATGACAAAGTTGTAATTTATTCCTAAAATATCAATTTTGTGGGAGAATGTTTAACTTGCATAATTCAAATACAATTATAATTGCTGCAGTAGAAGGAAGAATCAACATCACAAGTGTCAGTAAAAACATTTATCGTTTTTTTCTAATGTATTTTTCATCATTTTAACTCCAACCTTCCTTTTAAATAGAGTTTGTGATTTTTAAAAATGTCTGATTTACCTGCCGACAAGTTGCAAGTTAGTTCTGCGGTTAAAAGGGAATTGCACTTTTTTTGGAATTTTGCCTATCGCTCACAATCCTTATGAAAGACATGACAAAGCATTGTTTTGTTTTAATGCATTCTAAATATTAAATAAACGTAAATAAAAGTCAAATAGAAGCTCCACTATTCCGCCCATAAAATCCGATAAATAACCATTTAAAAAGCGCCAACAATACTCCATTTACATTTTGTAACGTAAATATTAGCACACTTCCGTGTTTACATCATCGAGTGGTCTGCTGCTTCCTTGCTTCCCTGTAAGTTTATTGTCGATCATAAATCATGCCTCTCGCCTGAAAAGTAGATACTGAGTTAGTACACTTTGACAGCCAATTTAGAACCTGGAACTGGTGAGAACAACACAAAAAGACGCTTGGTTCCACCTTCCTTTTCTTCGCGAGGATTATGAGTCATTCTTAATCTAAATGGGAATATATGAACATCCCAGCAGTCGGCATCCTAATGACAGCAGACCTTGTACAGTAAGTGATGTTTTATCATGTTTGTTGGCTCTCATAAAGTCTGCAGTGAGTAATAATCAGTGATGAAGAAAAAAAAGCCAAAGTTGTGATGCGTTTTTTAAATTAATGTGCCGTGTATGCTTAAAATGATCAAAATATGTAAATATGACATGTTATTGTAAATGTGCCCGTTACTACATTACATATATACTTACATCATGTACACTGCAAAAACTGAAATCTAAGTAAGATTAAATATCTCAAATAAGGGCGATATTTGCTTATTTTCTGTCTGATAAGATAATTCTTCTCACTAAGCAGATTTTGTTAGTGTTTTACTTGTTTTAAGTGTTTTGGTCCTAAATGATCTCAGTAAGATATTACAGCTTGTTGCTGAGATTTTATGACCTATATTGAGTAAAACATGCTTGAAACTAGAATATCAACTGATGCAAAGCTGTGTCATCAACACTCACAAGTATAAAACTACTATTTTAAAGTACCGGAAATAATTTCTTACTTCAAGCATGGGAAAAAAAATCATGACTTTGACACAATTGTGTCTCATATTAAAACAGATGACAGCCAAATGGACTTTGCTGTTTTATTTTCAATGAAACAATAGAAAATACGTACTCATATAGTAGTAAAGTTGTTATTAGTGAGAATATACCGTAATTTCCGGACTATAAGCCGCACCTGACTATAAGCCGCACCAGCTAAATTTAGGGGAAAATACAGATTGCTCCATATATAAGCCGCACCCGACTATAAGCCGCAGGGTTTTGATGTGTAATTACCGTAGTATATAGGGGTTCCTGCTACCACGGAGGGGATTGTCGGGACAGAGATGACTTTGGGAACGCAAAGCGTCCCATTTATTAACAATAAATCTTTCAATCATTCAATCAAACTTTCACATCTTTGACATGGCGAACAGCATTCGTGCAGAGTACAAATAATACAACGGTGCAAAGTAATACAAAGTGCTCGCCTGTACGTTATCAAAATAACCAGCCTACCGGTATATGAAAAGTCAGTCTTTAATCGTTGTGTCATCGTCTTCCTCCTGCGTACTAAAACCACCGAAATCCTCTTCGTCGGTGTCTGAGAAGAACAGGCCGTAAATAAGCCGCACCCTTGTATAAGCCGCAGGGACCGGAACGAGGGGAAAAAGTAGCGGCTTATAGTCCGGAAATTACGGTACTTATTTTAAGGTATTTTGGGGTTCATTGAAGTTAGCTAATTTTACTTGTTTTGGAAAGTCTTGACGAGCCAAATTTTCTTGTTCTATTGGCAGATAATTTTGCTTAGTTCAAATAAAATACCCCTAATTTTTATATATTTTTTTTCTTGTTTTTGAACACTGACTTTTTGCAGTGTACATAAAACCTCAATGGAGGTGTTTGGATGTTTTTTAGGCAGCTCTATAGGCAGAATTGAATGGCTCCCATAGGCTCCATTGTAATCGGACTTTTGATCAAATGTATTTAATATTTAGAATGCATTAAAAAAATATACATCCATTGTCATGTCTTTCATGATTGTGAACAATAGGCAACATTCCAAAAAAAAGTGCAGTTCCCCTTTTTAGATGAATGATCACATGACCATCAGTCATTGCTCCCCAGTTTGAAATAAATTGTTTTTTGAAACAGGAAGTTCACCTGAACAGGGTCCACTTTCCAAGATGATGTCATCGATGGCGATGTCACTTCTGACCGATGAACCTCTGGTGGCTTCAAGCACAATCTGGAACAACACAAATAAAAAGTAATCACAGGGCTGCCAAGTTTCAGAAAATGACAAGAGTGAGACTTAAGTGGCATGATGCGTTTAAAAAAAAAGTTGGCTTTTTTTTTACATCGATTTAGCCTGTTTTAACATAGATTTATACCATAAGACTGATGTTCTCAACTCCACAGGGTCTTCCTGCACTGTGGCCTGAAAATGAAAATCATCTCCACTGTTTTCTCTGCGGGCTCTTCTGTCTCATCTTCTGTATTTGTGGTCTCAATTTGTATCACTTCGACAACTCTGTCCTCATCTATCTTCATCTTCCAATGTTGCCAACTCCTCAGTAAGGTAAGTAGCTATTGGCTGTCATAAAAGTTGCTAGAAGTCGCTTGATGACATCATTGGCTCATTTGCATAATTGATTACAATAGACGCTGTAGAAGACAGAAATTATGTAGTGGGAGACATAAAATGTGATTAACAACTGCAAATTATGATTAGACTTGTAAATTAATTTTCTTCTGACAATTCTTAGTTTAGTTGTATTTTTTGCTGTGTTCTACATTGTTAAATGGTATCAAATTTGATCAAAAGACTGAAGGCTTATGATATTCACGAACTAACCATGGCTCGTTAACATGAACGATAGTTTTTTTTTTTTTTTTAAGCGAGACAGTGATGAAACATTT
Source organism: Entelurus aequoreus (assembly GCF_033978785.1). NCBI lineage: Eukaryota > Metazoa > Chordata > Actinopteri > Syngnathiformes > Syngnathidae > Entelurus > Entelurus aequoreus. Next base: position 36,148,040 of record NC_084751.1, read on the forward strand.
ACATCTCAACCAAGGCAGAAAGGCGGCAGCTTTGCACAGAGTTTAAGGAATGACTAAATCAGGCTAGAATTAAGGTTTTAGAATGGCCTTCCCAAAGTCCTGACTTAAACGTGTGGACAATGCTGAAGAAACAAGTCCATGTCAGAAAACCAACACATTTAGCTGAACTGCACCAATTTTGTCAAGAGGAGTGGTCAAAAATTCAACCAGAAGCTTGTGGATGGCTACCAAAAGCGCCTTATTGCAGTGAAACTTGCCAAAGGACATGTAACCAAATATTAACATTGCTGTATGTATACTTTTGACCCAGCAGATTTGGTCACATTTTCAGTAGACCCATAATAAATTCATAAAAGAACCAAACTTCATGAATGTTTGTTGTGACCAACAAGTATGTGCTCCAATCACTCTATCACAAAAAATAAGAGTTGTAGAAATTATTGGAAACTCAAGACATCCATGACATTACAAGTGTATGTAAACTTTTGACCAGGACTGTAGGTTAAATAGAAGGGTTGATAGTATATATCCTTGTCTTACACCGCTAATAAGAGTTGTAAAAAGATACTAAATTTAGCGAGAAAGCCACCAAGTGTGTGCGTAAAAGAAAGAGACGCCAAGACCCGCCTTGGGTTGCTTCTGATTGGTTTACATTTTGTGGTGCCTTCCGTGGTTGGCTAGATTTAGGTACAATAATTTATTAATTGGTTCTTTCTGTCAATCAATCAATACAATATGTCACGCGGAAACAAGTTTATTATAAAATAATATATAGTAGTGAATGGGAGTAGTGAATGGGGAAATATAAGCGTGAGAAATGTCAAATGTGGCGTGTGGAGCCTCACTCAAAGCCTGAGGCCCTGATTTAATCCTTCGATTTTAGTTAATTTGATCCAGTTTGAACATGAAAATGAGAATGTAGAAGCAAACAGACTTCATGAATGTCTTAAAAGCGTCAGTGATGTTTGTTGAAAACATACAGAATAGAAAGTTCTTATTATTATCGATAAATGCTTTAAAATGTAATATCGGAAATTATCGGTATCGGTTTGAAAAAGTACAATTTATGACTTTTTAAAACGCCGCTGTGCGGAGTGGTACACGGACGTAGGGAGAAATACAGAGCAGTTGCGTCTCCCAGTCAGCCGCCCCTCCCCCATCCCCTCTCCCACACACAACACATGAGTTGCAGCACGACTGCAGCATGAGAAGTTTACTGGCGACGCTTGATGACCTCATCAAACCGCCGCGAGCGGATCATAACAACAACAAGAGTGTGTTGTTGCCGGTGCTGTAGCCTGGCTAACAAGCCAGCTCGCTCGGTGACTGACTAACGACATGGTTTGGGATTATTTTAAAGTGTGTCTGACGGATAAAAAACTGGCAATTTGCAATGACTGCAAAAAGTTGGTTATGCGAGGGGGAACCAAGACATCTTCCTTTAATACGAGCAATTTGATCTCCCATCTCTTCAAGAATCATAAGGAGATATACGATGAATACAAGCGGAAGATGGATGAAAATCAAACAGCAAAAAAAAGTAGTACCACACAGTTGTCGCTTAAAGACTCCACAGAGAAAAACAAAAATACAACAAAAACCACCCCTGTCTCAACGCAGCATTTCAGAAGCTCTGACTGACTGCTAGGCCACTTCAAGCACTCACCACTAGCTTGCAGCACATTTGTGTTACTCATACAAATACGTTAGAGCAGGGCAGATTGAGCCCAGTTTATAATTCCCTGTTATACAGTAAGCCAGGCAGTCTTGCACTAAAGGAGGACTATGTTATTGTTTACTTTATTACTCTAGTATACTCTGGACTGAAGCTGTGTGCCTTCATTGTTTTTGTAGCTGTTGTTTTGAGGCATGTTTAAAAAAAAAAAATAAATAATGCACTTTGTGAAAGTCAAAGTATAGTATTTACCATAGTTGTAGTGGTCTCAGGGAGAGCATGTCCCAAATTCCAAGCTGCTGTTTTGAGGCATGTTAAAAAAACTAATGCACTTTGTGACTTCAATAATAAATATGGCAGTGCCATGTTGGCATTTTTTTCCATAACTTGAGTTGATTTATTTCGGAAAACCTTGTTACATTGTTTAATGCATCCAGCGGGGCATCACAACAAAATTAGGCATAATAATGTGTTGATTCCACGACTGTATATATCGGTATCGGTTGATATCGGAATCGGTAATTAAAAGTTGGACAATATCGGATATCGGCAAAAAAGCCATTATCGGACATCTCTAGTTCTTATAATTGCTTATGTTGACTGTTGGTCATCTTAACACTAATTAAACAAAGTTGAATTCTTACCTGATGTTGGTCATCACTCTGATATTCCACCACAGCTTTCAACCAGGCAACACTTTGCTCGCCTTGCCGCTGCCACAGTAAAACTTCCCGTTTGTTGTTTTGCAGCCGCACGCTGAGCTGGCCTGTGTTTGATCCAAACATGTTGTAGAAGAAACCCAAACACTGTACGTCCTTTGAACCTCTGACAGGAGGAGACAGCAGGCGGACGTTCTGACCGGGCAACATCGGGGACGCTTCCATGTGCAGATAATAACCTGTCAATCAAATCATGGCATGGACAAGTTAGTCACTAATCCCATTTGCACATCAACATCATAACAGGAAGTGTTTGTTAACCTTGATTTGATAGCAATGTGTTCACTTAGCACTGTGATGCTAACACTAAGAAGGCTGGAAAAAAATCGACTGGGAATTATAATATATTCCAAATTATTTATTTTATAAATAGTGCTTTACATTAACCTCTTAAGGCCCAAACCGTTTGTTTACATGTTTTTTGTATTTCTCTTTGCTATTTGGGCTTATTGGACCCTAATTAGAATAAAAACTAAAAATAATCTTTTGATATGATGTACTTAGTCCATAAGTACACAAACATGTACTTCATGTGCATGCAAATTTTTATTTTTACACTTTTTTTTTTCAAATTCCATTGTATGTTGTACTCTTCTGACACCACCAGATGGCAGTATAAGTGTCCACATAAGCAGCATAAGACCCCAATTCAGTAGTGTACACACATTTGGAAATAAGAGCTAAAAGGTGCTGTCCACGCATGTGGCCACTAAGGCCTTTAGAGGTTTAAGAAACCCATTATCTACATTTAAGCTACATTTACACCAGGGTGGGAGGCACTGGGAGCAAGTTGATCGAAGTGTCTTGCCCAAGGACACAACGGCAGCGGCGAAGATGACAGAAACTGGATTCGAACCCGGAACCCTCAAGTTTCTAGTCGGCCACTCTACCATCTACGGTGCGGCTGGTTTATGGATTTTTCTTTGCAAACGACCATAATGTTTTGAGTTCAACAAACTTTTCATATTACACCAACAGAGACACTGAAAAGGTGTGTTATTGTTTGTGCTACGGCGCCATCTTTTGGATGAGACCGCTTACTGCAGGTGCTCCGGGTTGAAAAATGTACTTTGTGTTTCATGCTTTGAACAGGAAGTAAGACGGTCCATAGCGTTTCGGGTCAAAAGGATTCGTCATTCATCACTAAAAGCAACGTTTGTAGGTTTTACAATACAACTAATACAATTCATACTTACTAAACCGTCCCATGTCTGATGTCTGTAGGGGTGTTTTCACGCATATTTGTGCATGCTATCGTAATGTAATCAAGCTAGTGTCATTATCATTTACAAATATGCAAACATTAATAAGTGTCTGTGCTTTAGTATCGTTAACTTACAATGGCATTCTTTTTGTATTGTTTCTGTTTCGTCAATTCACCAAAATGTCATTGTGGAGTTGTTGAGTCTTATTAGCTGATTGGAGACGATGATTTCTGTTTGTTTGATCCGCCGTTTTACTGCCGTGTTACAGACACCGTTTGGAAATAATTAAGGTATGTAAATAAACACTAGCAAAATATTTCGTACCGGTGTATATGTTTACGGCTTACGGTCCGGTGGGGCTAATATATGTAAAAATATATTTTCTTCTAAAATTTGGTAGTTTCCGAAAATAGTCTTTTTTTAAAATTTTTTAAATCCTTTTTTTTCTTCTCAAAACTCGACAGTGAGCCTTATAACCCGATGTGCCTAATGTATGGATGAATTCTGATTTTGCTTACTGACCTCGAAGCTATTTTATTTGGTACATGGTGTAATGATAAGTGTGACCAGTAGATGGCAGTCAAACATAATAGATATGTGTAGACTGCACTATGATGGCAATATGACTCAAGTAAACAACACCAACATTTTATATGTTCCATTGAAAATATAGAACATTACACACGGCGCTCAAAAATCTATCAAAATGTTTTAATACGACTTTGGTAAGCTATGAAGCCGCACCGCTTGATGGATTGTACTGTGCTTCAACATGCGAGTATTATTATGCTGTGTGTATAAGGTAAGACATTATCTGGCGTTGTGTTTCGCAATATTATGCAAAAGCAACTTTTCTTACCTTCTGGTACCTGCTGATCTATATTTGGGATCTGCATGAATCCTGAAAAATTGCGCGCGTCCACCTTTGTAGTCCATGTCGTCAGGCTTCTTATGTTTCGCTATCTTCTTGTTATGGGACATTCATCCTCCGCTGTTGCTATTTCTAATATAAAGTAGTGCAAAGTTCTTACTTATATCTGTCAGTAAACTCACCTGAAAGCGCTAAAACATACCGGTGTAGTGAGTTTACATTATTCACCCAAGTAACTTTGGTTATTAGAGAGTTCCGGTCGGACGGTTATTCACGGGACACATTCCCGGTGTTGTTTCCGGATGATTTAAGTAAAGTCTGAATGTTATTAAAACAGTTAGCTCCATCTTTTGACACTTCTTCCACTCCCATCCTTGCACGCCACACCAGTACAACAAAAATGACGGGGAGAAGACGCTGCCGAAGGTGAGCCACGTAAATAAGACCGCCCACAAAACGGCGCATATGGAAGCGACTGTCAGAAAGCGGCTTGAAGATGATCTGTAAAACATAATCTATGCAACATTTTGACCATTACATGTTATGTAGACCACAAGGAAGTGTTTTCATTTTAGAAAAAAAATAAATATATATGACTCCTTTAATGCGCCTTATAATCCTTATAAATGAAAACATTTTTTAAAAAATAGATAATCCGGTGCGCCCTATGGTCTGGAAAATACAGTATATGTTCTGCATCACATCCACTGACCTCCAATGTGCTGACATTGCAATGTTATTCTGCAGCATTAGCATTTGTAGCATTCCAATGAAGGCACTAATTACAGAGAGGATTAACAACGTGTTTGTGTCTCACCGAGTCCAGTAGTGTGATCTCCTCTGGGTCCAGTGTAAGAGGTCGGGGTTGGTCCCCTCCTGCGTTCCCAGTCAGCAGCATCATTCTGCCTGTCCTGAGTGTAGTCGCACAATCCTGCTTCAAAGTCACACCAACCTGGGGTTGATGACGTCAACCCTGCAACACAAAAATACAACTTCGATATAAAACGCAGCTCGGATGGTAGAGCGATCGTCCAGAAACTTGAGGGTTGCTGGTACGAATCCATCTTCTGCCATCTTAGCCACTGCCGTTGTGTCCTTGGGCAAGACACGGGACCCACCTTGCTCCCATTGAAACCCACACTGATGTATGAACGTTTGACCCTTGAAAAAGAGATTCCTAATCTCAATGGGACTTTCCCAATCAATAAATGTTAAAATACTGCAAAGAACGTTCTTGTTTTGTTGGTTGGGCTGAGTGTTCCTGCTTAGCTCAGCAGAAATTAGTCTGACTTGTGAAAGAAAAGTAAAGATTTGCAACTTGGAAATACTTTTTTTTTTTACCTGCTGTGAGCTCACAGTCTCCCAGACTCATGCTGATGTCATCCAGAGCCACAGAACCACAGTCCCACAGACTTCTGCAGGTGCTGACAAAAACCACCTAAACAGCCAAGGTAACTTGTTAAAAAAAAAAAAAAAATCCTTTACACACTTTCTACTGGTTCCTCCAAAAGAGCCGTTTCAAACTCAATTTTGACATTGTAACATTCCATGTAAAATGTATATATTTTGACAATGTTGTGTTCCCAATGAGATGTTTATAAACACTTCAGCTTGCTTATAGGAAGTTGCCCTTTGTGTTGCCCAGTGTGTGTTAATATTTTTTTTTTGCATGTTATTGTGTTGAGGGATTCAAGATTGTCATAATATATTTCAATATTAGCAGCTTAGAGTGTTCTAAAGACTTTGAAATGACACTTAAAGCAGCCATATTATGCAAAACCCACTTTTCTTGCCTGTTAGCACCTGTTTTTGTGCATTTCCAATCCTTATAAGTGCCGAAAATGTGAATTTACACGATGAAGGCATTGTGGAGGTACAAAACCCAAAACCAGTGAAGTTGGCACGTTATGTAAAACGCAAGTTAAAACTCTACTATGCAAAGCGAAAACCATTTATCAACAACACCAAGAAACGCCGCTTATGATGATTATGTTTTACAAATCATCTTCGAGCCGCATTCTCTTCAGGATGCGCCGTTTTGTGGGCGGTCTTATTTACGTGGCTCACCTTCGACAGCGTCTTCTCCCCGTCATCTTTGTTGTAGCGGTGTAGCGTGCAAGGACGGAAGTGGAAGAAGTGCCAAAATATGGCGCTAACTGTTTTAATGACATTCACACTTTACTTAAATCAATAACGGAGCAGCATCTCCTCATCCGCCAGAAATGTGTCCGTCCGACTGCAACTCTCTAATAACTTAAGTACCTTGGGTGAATAATGTAACTTCACTACACCTGTATGTTTTAGCGCTTTCATGGCGAGTTTACTGACAGATATAAGTAAGAAATTTACACTACTTTATATTTCTTATCGACTACGGTGGACTACAAAAGCGGACGCGCGCAATTTTTCAGGACTTATGCAGATCCCAAGTACGGATCAGCAGGTACCAGAAGGTAAGAAAAGTTGCTTTTGCATAATATTGCGAAACAAAACCCTTACCTTATACACACACCATAATAGTACTCGTATGTTGAAGCACAGTACAATCCATCAAGCGGTGTGGCTTCATAGCTTACCAAAGTCGTACTAAAACATTTTGATGGATTTTTGAGCGCTGTGTGTAATGTTCTATATTTTCAAAGGAACATATAAATGTTGGTGTTTACTTGAGTCATATTGCAGTCTACACGTATCTATTGTGTGTGACTGCCATCTACTGGTCAGACTTATAATTTCACCATGTACCAAATAAAATAGCTTAAAAGTCAGTAAGCACAACAAAAATTATTCCTTATATTAGCCGCACCGGGTTATTAGGCGCTCTGTCGAGTTTTGAGAAAAAAAAAAGATTTTAAGTGCGCCTTATAGTCCGGAAAATACGTTACACATGGCACAGCTGCACTGGCTGGCCTTCGTTACAAAGGGCTTTTAAACAGTATACAATGCTGGAGGTACACAGTGGAACCTGCTGATGTCGACGCCACTCAGATTGGCTGACTGACAACAAAATAAGCGGTTGAATGCAAAGTGGGTGTTGTCGAGATAAGTGTGTTATAATGTAAAGACTTCGCTTTGCAGAGCCCTAACTGGGAACACAGTGTATTTCCCTTTGAAAAAATGATGTCACTGCCAATCAAATGCTGCTTTTTTCCCCAGCCTCCATCTCAAAAACATTCCTGACCTGAGCAGGTTGTGATGTCTGGAAGGTCACATCTGTTGCTATCCATATTCCCCTGGACCTCTCCCCCAGTGTCCAGATCTTTTCCAAGCTGCTGCCCTGCTGCAGATACACGACCAGGGCCACGCCCGAGTGGTTGATACCTGCAGTAATTCTTGGCTGGTGAGTAATTGGAATGCGTCAGCAAAGGTTAAATCGAAGCAACTGGACTAACTTTTGTTGAAGACCTTTCACTTTTTGTCCAAAAAAACTTTTATTACTCATGTTTTCCTATGTACTATGTGTAATACAACTACCGGTATCATCTATGTTCTGCTCATAACAATGTCTTGACATCACTCCCCCAAAAATGGTCTTTAACAAGCTGTTTTTCCACCAGGTAGGCGAATGACCTATTATTATATAGGACAGGCTGTGAGGAACTCGCATGGCTGCGGTAGTTGTGACCCCAAGATGCAGGAAACAGGAGAACGACGTGCAGGTAAGAGTCTTTTATTCTACTCAAAATAGGAGGAGCAGTATTGCATACAGCAAAAGGTCCTTAACATAATTAATCCTCGAGCACTGTCGGACAGGCGAGGCAGGCCTAAATAGCAGCCTGATTGGCAACTGCAACCGGGTGTGCCAGGCTGCCAATCAGGGACAGGTGAGGGAAACGATCGTTCGGGGAAACATGCAGGAAGTGGAGCAAAAATAAGAGCGCTGACAGGAAATAAACACCAACCAAGGAAACATAACCAGACGTGCAGTGACAGATCGTCACACAGGCAACAACCCCAACAACAAAAACCCTTTTTGGACCCAGCAACGAGAGAAATAGCGAGTACCTCCAGGAATTTGCAATGTCACAATGGCGCCAATTCATGAAAATTCAACCATTCTCTTCAAATTATGCAGGAGTTTCACAACGTTGTCTAATGCCTGCAACTTCTCTGCACACTTTGGCCAATCAGCGTCATTTTCACCAATAGAATTTTTCTCTGAGCAACGCTCAAACTCACACCTCAACTGTCTAATTAAAAACATATGTTAGCTTCTTGTCTGGACAAAGAAATATGTAACAATATATCAACTCTTAATTCATCAAAGGACACAATTGTCGCCCTCCCGGACATCTCAGACCTACTTCCTCTTATTGAGTTTATTTCGAACATGCATGCATACATCACAATTTCCAGTTTCTCTTTTCAACATGTTTGAAAAACGAGTGGGAAGAAGCAGAGCTTATTTAATCCTACCCCTTTTCCTTAACATAGCAGTTGCTAACACTTTTGTTCACTTCCTGTTCTCAATTTATTCACAATATACTCCATAAATAAAAACATTAAAAAATAAATAAATAAATAATAAATTAGTGAAGTGTGTGAATGTGAGTGTGAATGTTGTCTGTCTATCTGTGTTGGCCCTGCGATGAGGTGGCGACTTGTCCAGGGTGTACCCCGCCTTCCGCCGGATTGTAGCTGAGATAGGCTCCAGCACCCCCGCGACCCCGAAGAAAGTAGAAAATGGATGGATGGATGGATAGTGAAGTAAGTTGTATTTCATATGGTGAGATAAATAAGATTATCAATAAATTCAGAATGTTTATCATGGTTCTTTTTTCAACACTTTATGTTTGAAGAGTTTCTAGAATTGGATAATATTAGTACATTGTTTATTCATTTGTTTAATCCATTCCATAATTTAATTCCACATACTGATATAATAAAGGTCTTAAAGGACTTAAGTGTTGTATGCCCATACAAATATTTTAAATTACATTTTCCTCTAAGGTTATATTTCTTCTCTTTTGTTGAGAAGAATTATTGTACGTTCTTTGGTAGCAGATAGTTTGCTTTGTGCATAATTTTAGCTGTTTGCAAATTCACTATGTCGTAGAATTTCAGTATTTTCGATTTAATAAATAAAGGGTTTGAATGTTCTCTATATCCAACATAATGTATTATTCTAACTGATCTTTTTTGTAACACGGCTAATGAATGAAGTGTACTTTTGTAGTTATTTCCCCATATTTCTGCACAATAACTCAGATATGGTAACACTAGCAAGCAGTAGAGAATATGGAGTGATTTTTGGCGCAATGCAAAATTAGCTTTATTCATTATTGACGTGTTTCTTGCCACCTTATGTTGTATATTTTTTACATGATTTCCAGTTCATTTAATCATCAATCATTATACCTAGAAATTTGATTTAATTTATTCCTTCAATGTCTAGTCCATCTATTTGTATTTGTGTTTGACTTTCCCTTCTACTGTTACCGAATAGCATTATTCTAGTTTTACTGAGGTTTAAAGATAGGTTTGGAAAAAACAGACTATCTTTAATTTATTCATTTCTTCTGTTATTTGTATTAGCTTTTGTGTGTTCACTCCTGAACAAAATGCTGTATTACTGTCTGCAAATAATACTAACTTTACGTTTTTTGCAACATTACAAATGTAATTTATATAAATATTGAACAATTTTGGTCCCAGTATTGATCTCTGTGGTACGCCACAGGATATATTTAGTGCTGTAGACATTGGTTCCCCTCGCTTCACGTATTGTTTCCTGTTGGTTAAGTAGCTTCTAATCCTGTTTAAGACCAACCGTCTGATGCCATACCGTTATAATTGTTTAAATAAAATATTGTGATTAATTGTGTCAAATGCTTCAGTTAGATCCATAAACACTGCTGCTGCACACTGTTCCCCATCTATTGCATTGGTAATTTCCTCTGTTATTTCGATTAATGTAATATATAAACATTGACTTCTTAGTTTACATGTATTTATACATTTAACATTAATTTTTCCAAGGTAAGACAATTAAGAACTCATTTTTCCATTTGCAATGCTGTCCTAGCAAAGAGGCAGCATATACATGACAGAGATGTGGAAGTGTGACGATAATCTCTCATCATCTCTTTTTTACCAACAAAAGTAGTGCGAAAGATCGCTCTCCACAGTTCACAAATGCTCTTAACGTGCGAGGGTAAATGTGTAAGAACAAAAATAAATGTTTAAGATGGACAAACACTTGTCAAGTGTAAAACATACACGGAGAATGTCTGCAAGTTGTTGACGACAGAGCAGACAATAAGGAAGCCTCTGGTGGTGTTTCCTTCCATAATTAGAATTAAATATTACTATTTTTAGTCATAATGAATTAAAACAGGACAGTTATTTGACAATGAACTCTGAGTACGTACGGTACTTTTACTGCCATCAGGTGTCCACTTTTAAGTTTGTGTGGTATAACATTGTAAAACATCAATATAGTATTTGTTTTTAAATTTTTGTAAAAAATACTGTGCTTTTTGAGGTTAAGGTTAGCAGGAACACTTAAAACACTGATAATAATTTCATAAAATCACAAGTTGATTCAATGTTATTGAAAGAAAAAAGCTTCAGACATTGCAATGTTGGCATCAACTTTCTAAAAAAGCCGCCACAAATTCAGGCATTTTAGGCCCCAACAATCACAGAAAAAGCCAGCAAAATCCTAGAGGGACTGAAAAGGTGAAACATTTTAAAAAACAAACGGCCTTAAGCAAAATTAAATTTGGGGGCCCTCTATTTCTGCCAATAGTATTGATTGTTGATCATTCACACACCTACTATAAACTCATTGTGGCTCTGGCAGTGTTGTTTACATTATTCTATTGTTAGCCTGGCATGTCTTTACATATGACATGTCATTTATAAATACATGGTGGTGGCCCAGTTAAGAACATAAATAATACCAATGCAATAATAACACAAATAATACCAATGAATGAATGATGTCCACATATGGTTACTAATTTCAAAATGTAGAACATTCAGCTACAAGAGTGGCCTAAGGTTGAACGTTCCAAGTGATAAAGCTTCGTATTTACAGTAAAAGTGTCATCTTGTCTCATCAGTCTTGTATATATTAGTCTTAAATTGCCTGTTAGCTAATTGTTATTCTTTAATGTTTCCATTGTGCCGAGAGAGCACAGTCCAAAGTTAAATTCCTTGTGTGTTAAAACATATTTGGCCAATAAAGCTGAGATTTGGTTAATTATTTTTGGTAACAAAAACCTGCAACAGCAATATGCAAAAATAATTTGTAGTGCAAGAAATAATTTAAGTGCAACAATAAAATCAGTCAGATAAAAACAAAAGTAACAAATTCAATTGTACAAAAAAATCCAGATTCAAATAAAATATCAAGCAAATACCTAAATCCAGATTCAAATAAAATATCAAGCAAATACCTAAATACAGAGTTAAACAGAGTTACCAGTAACAAGGTAAAAAAAAATGGTTTAAAAACAAATATAAAGTTGAAGAACCAGGTCAGGGGTGTCCAAACCTTTTGACTCAAGGGCCGCATTGGGCAAATAAAAGCCAACTGCATGTAAAGTAACTATATATATATATATATATATATATATATATATATATATATATATATATATATATATATATATATATATATATATATATATATATATATATATATATATATATATATATATATATATATATATATATATATATATATATTAGGGCTGTGAATCTTTGGGTGTCCCACGATTCGATTCAATATCGATTCTTGGGGTCACGATTCGATTATAAATCGATTTTTTTTTTTTCAATTCAACACGATTCTCGATTCAAAAACTATTTTTTTTCCCGATTCAAAACGATTCTCTATTCATTCAATACATAGGATTTCAGCAGGATCTACCCCAGTCTGCTGACATGCAAGCAGAGTAGTAGATTTTTTTGTAAAAAGCTTTTATAATTGTAAAGGACAATGTTTTATCAACTGATTGCAATAATGTAAATTTGTTTTAACTATTAGATGAACCAAAAATATGACTTATTTTATCTTTGTGAAAATATTGGACACAGTGTGTTGTCAAGCTTATGAGATGTGATGCAAGTGTAAGCCACTGTGACACTATTGTTCTTTTTTTTATTTTTATAAATGTCTAATGATAATGTCAATGAGGGATTTTTAATCACTGCTATGTTGAAATTGTAACTAATATTGATACTGTTGTTGATAATATTCATTTTTGTTTCACTACTTTTGGTTTGTTCTGTGTCGTGTTTGTGTCTCCTCTCAATTGCTCTGTTTATTGCAGTTCTGAGTGTTACTGGGTCGGGTTTGGTTTTGGAATTGGATTGCATTGTTATGGTATTGCTGTGTATTGTTTTGTTGGACTGATTAATTAATAAAAAATAAAATAATTTTTTTTTTTTTTTTTTTAAATAAAATTTTTAAAAAAAAATCTATTTTTTAAAAATGAGAATCGATTCGAATTCGAATCGATTTTTTCCCACACCCCTAATATATATATATATATATATATATATATATATATATATACTGTGTATTATATATATACCTGTATGTATATGTTTTTTTAAATATCATTCGTTACAAATATGCACATCGGGTTGCTTTTTGGTTCCATATTGGTGCAAACCGCAAGCATTTTTTCGTTACATACTATGTTCTTTGAATATTACCGAATGTTCTGCGATGCCAACACTTTAAGTCTGCACATTAATTTCATACCCAGTTGAAGAGGGAAGTTCGCCAAACATGAAAGAATACAGAACAAACTGTGATAAACCCATTTTTCAAGGGTAAATATGCTGTTAAATGGATGCGCGCGCGCACACACACACACAAACACACATTACAACGCTTTTTTTTGCCACACAGCAGTGTCGATTGTGACTTAACAACAATCTTTCGTACCAGAATAACACTTCAGTTTGCATTTATTACAGCAAGCGATACCAGACTGAACAACAACACATACCTTTATAACTACTTCCACTTTAACAACCCTCCTACACCTCAGACCGCGACGACAACACAAGATGAAGTACGAACGATAAAACATTGACTATCAAGAGTATGTTGAATTCGACTCTTACCTCGTTTACTTTCCTGACGACTTCCTTAAAGTTTTGTATTCAATCAGAAATATCAAACAGCTAAACTGCGGCAAACATGGGGAAGTGTGGAGAGTGTTTTGCATATATTACTCATCATGCACTCTAATGGCTGTATATTCATCCAACCATCCATTTTCTACTGCTTGTCCCTCTCGGGGTAATGGGTGGCTGGAGCCTATATGTGTAATTGTAAATCATATATACATGTTTTATAATGTCCACAAAGTTCAATGAGCAGGATGTGTGTTATGTGCGACCGTATGTTGACTTTATTAGTTGGTTGTAAGTTCACTTATGCTCTAACAAGAAGTGTCCAGTTGCCTCAATTCAGCCTTTGCAGATAATCATAACCAGGATGACTGAAATTGTACAAAGATATCAAATAAGTGCTCCTCACCCCTGACAGTGAAGTAAAATCTCAGGCAGTACTTCATGTTGGCCGCCAGTGTTGGACTGATTAAGCGACTGATGTAGCTGGACTCTGTGTTCAGCTGGGAGTGAGCCAACAAGAAAGTCCCTGAAAGTAAATCGAAAACAAGAGTAACTATTTTGACATTGATTTTTCATATTTTATTTAACATCTTTACGCCGAAGTACATCAACATAAAAATGTTCTCCACAGGTGTGTAATAACGCGTTGCATTTATTTGTTACATTTACATAATCCCATTTTTAGATAAACTGTTCTTGTACAGTAGAGTAGTTTTATTGCAACATACCTTTTACTTGAGTATTTTTGTGATGAAGAAACATTACTTTCAGTTGTCACATTGAATTTCATTTCATTCATTTATTTAAATCACCATTATATATATATTTATAATCTATTAATTACTGCCTGCAAAGACGTTTCATTTAGCTTGTTAGAGAGACTTCTTCTGGATTTTTGGTTATTCTATCCACATTTGATGTTCTCACTCATCTACAAGTTTACATTTTTTTAATCAGTTTGGGTTCAAGTTCTGCTCAGATGGATGACCAGACTATGAAAAGCTCAGACATAAAACTCAGCGAGTTACATTTATAAGCCCTTTTTTGTACCAGAATTCCAGTTAACTTCAAATACAACCTGCTCCTGATGTGTGGTCCCCGTTCCGAAATAGATTCGGCTTTACGCACACACTCCTCCACAATGATCCTGTTCCTTGGTCCTGGGTGTACTGGCAGAAACCTGACTCAAAGTCGCAGTTGGCGATGGACGGATCAAAGGTGGGCTCTATGAAAAAAAATAAATGTCAGATCAAGGTTTAATTATGTGATTCTGAAGAGTTTACTCAAAGGACGGTCAACAAGATGTCCCTATATGATGGACCCTGTCAGACGGTTGTGGTTGTCTTGTGGTCTTCTGCTTTCTATAGATCCTGAAGATTTTGAGATAGTTGCTTGGAAACTCAATCTTTCAGATCCTTAACACAAATGTTCTATGGAATCAGGCTACAAATGGTCAGGTTACTCCGAATCTTAATGTGCATTTATTTGAGCCACTCTTTTGCTGCACTAGCTGTATATTTTGGGTCATTGTCAGGCTGAAAGAGCGATCCAAGACCATCTTCAGAGTTCTGGCTGAGGATACAAGATTCTCCAGGACAGTAAGTACATTGTTACATTCATCAATCTCTTCAGTGCGTGAAGTCTTCCTGTACCCTTAGCAGATCTGACCAGTCCCATCTGACCAAACATCAATCAATCAATCAATGTTTATTTATATAGCCCTAAATCACAAGTGTCTCAAAGGGCTGCACAAGCCACAACGACATCCTCGGTACAGAGCCCACATACGGGCATCCGTATGTGTATCCTCTGTATCCTTCAAGCAAACTTCAGAAGGGCCCTTTCATGTGTAAGCAACATTTACATACAGTATTTATGGAATACGACCGTCTAAAATACAAGTAGTGAGCGATTTAGCTTACCTGTGTCGGAGCTGCAGAACTCAGGTGAAAATGAAATGTCATCAATTGCAACGTGCCCACCTCTCGGGCTATTGAAGGCCACCTCGAAAACCACCTAAAGGATACAACAAACATTACTTTTAATTAATCCATGTTTTCTAGCCTGCATCAAGCTATAGCTAGGAATGTTTGTTTCTTGACAACCATCATGTTTTCCACTGGGCATCCTTCTCACATAAAGGTTCAGAGATACTTTAAAAAAATGTCTTGCGCCTCCAAATATGATCAGAACTTTATTTCTGCCACAGCTCTTGTCATCCAAACGTGTCTAGCTTAAGGTTTAAGGTCCCAATTGATTATCAGTTCTACACAATTAACATTGGCTTATAAACATACTAAATTTGAACATGATCTGACCAAAACACACACAAATCCCTGAGTCCAATGTCCTTTTCGGTACAGCCAACCATTATTACAGCTCATGACGCTAAAATAATGCTAAAAGTGTTCATGATATGTTTATACTGACCTGCACAGAGTAAGGAGCCCTCAGGTCCACCTGCACAGGTATCCACTCTCCATGTGAACCACTCCAGTTGCTGGTGTTTCTTGGCCCCACCCTCCACAGCTCCTGGTACTGACCCAGTCGGTCTCGAGTGTAAACAGAGAAGAGGTTCCCTCCTTCATCACTGCGCTGATAGTGAAACGTCAGGCAGCCAGAAATAGGCACGGTAGTCATTGGGGACACCAGTTTGGCCACTTCTTTGAACGTTTTGGAGTAGATGGAATCCACGTACATAAAGTGACCTAAGGACCAAAGACACTATTATTGTTTGTAAAATATTGTGTGTATCAGCACTTTTTGAATTTGAAACAACACAAGAGATTTTAATCTGGATCTCATTAGGCCCTTTTTCACCGCAGGAACTTTCCAATTTACCCAGGTAAATGAAATACCCCCTGCGTTTCCACCAAAAACTAGACGGGTTAATAAAGTTCCACCAAGAACTAATATGATTCATAGTCGCTGGGTGGGACTATGGAAAGTTCCTGGAGGAACTACTGAGGGCCGCTGAGTGGTGGAACACAGTTGAGGCGGTTGTAATACTTTATATTGAAAATAACAGCTGCCAATACAGTATGTGGTCACAACTTGTTTATTTCTTGTGTATTTCTCTTGGAAGATAGTTGACCAAAGAGTGAAAGAAGTTTGGAGTTGCAGGAACTTTTGTGTGAAAGCTATGAAAAACTCTGATTGGTGGAACAATCTTTCAGTATTGTAGTGTTTAAACTAGTGTGCGGTTTAATGTTGTTTATCAATATTTACAAGCGTAATTTCGATATGCGTAACTACAAGAATTGAACAGACCAGACAGGCAGTGGACGAGTGGAACAAAGGTAAATCACATCAAATATTCAATATTAATTTTGTTAAATGCTAGCCTGTAACAGTAACAGCATTTGTGTATTAGCCTCAATGCTAATGCTAATAGGCCATCGCTAAATCTGATTTTGATTGATTGATTGAAACTTTTATTAGTAGATTGCACAGTACAGTACATATTCCGTACTATTGACCAGTAAATGGCAACACCCGAATAAGTTTTTCAACTTGTTTAAGTCGAGGTCCACGTAAATCAATTCATGGTGTGTTTGTGTTGTCGCCGTAAGATAAATACTGGCATTTATTATTGATATATTATTTACAGCTTAAATGGATAATAAAGACTCGCCTGACCCTAATGAATGAATTAATTACTGAGGGGACGACTTTCTGACAGTTGGACACTATAGACAAAAGCGTGACTAATTATGTACAATTATTTGTTTTTAAATCATGGTTTTGTATCTTATTTTTTGTATTTTATTTACTTACACTTAAGTAAAATAAATAGGACCTAATAGTGTTTGTTCATTTCTAAATATACTGTAACACTCTGCATGTCATGTCATCAGCGTGATTTGTATAAACTACGTACCTTGAACTGTGAAATTAATTGAAAACGCAAACCACAGAGGTCTACAGGAACCTATAGTTCCAGGAACGTAAAGTATTTGAACTTTTGGTGGAAAAGGTCCTATTGCCAACAGGCAAGTTTCTCCAGACCAGAACCCCATGTGACATATTGGATTAAAGGTGTGCTCTCTGTGGACTTTGGTGATACTTTAATCCGATGATAAAGTTATACGGTGTTGAATGATGTTTCATCACTGTGCTTTAGTTTAATTTTTCTTCCTTCAGCCTTGGTAAATATGTGGGTGCTCTCTCTCCACCCATAAATCGTGCTATATGGCCATCAAGATTTAGAAGGAAGTTGACGTTCACGGATGATACAAGAAGTTATATGTCCCATTCTTCAGGAGTGATTTGAAACCCAAGGATTTTCCTGAGGGTACCAAAAGAGTGAGATCACTGGTAATGTTAAGGTCTTGCATACATAAAACACTTGATGTAAACGTCCGCAACGCCAAACATCCGGGTCAGAAACTCCATAACCGCCAATGCTCGACCTGGTTGACTTTATGAGCACCAGAAGAGTGGGTGTTGTTGCAATGGGGAGTGAACAATCACATATTCAAGACTCTTATCAATATCCAGAAAGTTATTGAGCGCCCATGACTCTGCAAATATCTCACTATCATCAGCAAGGGTAGAGGTCGGTAAATCTTTCATCAGTGAAAGATGCTTCTTCAGTTCAGACACAATAACCAATCAATGCTGATATTGAACATTGTGGAAATGTCATGTAGGTCAGCTAAGATCTTCTGTTGGATCCAACAAAGGCTTAAAACATCTCACAGAATCACATGATGAAGTGGAAATCTACCAAAAATTAGAATATCATGTCCATCATGTCATCAATTCAACTTTAAGTGTGAAACTATTATGTGATATTAGGTCATTACATGCAAAGCAAGAGATTTTCAATTCGAGATGTTCATAGGCTATAAGCCATAATCATCAACATTACATCAAAAGAAGTATTGACATATCTTGAGTGGCATATTATGAGCGTATGTCATATATTATTTTCACCTTGTAAATCTAATTGCTGGAATAAACTAACCTTTGCACGATATAAAACATTTTTGAGTTTCACCTTTACATAGGCTGCAATTAGGGCCCTATTCTCCCTTGTGTTTAAGTGAAAAAAAATTGCGTGGATTCTGTCAGTGCGGCATTCTCCTCACCAAGTCTGTCACTGCAACCTTTAAATGTGGGCCTTCGCTGTCAAATCTGACCGTTTGGGTATTCTCCCATCAATTTATGTAATTTTGTTCTGAGGCTGAAATAAACCTTGAACGGCTGCCAGCATCTTCCAAATTTGTCAATACACCAGGGCAAAGCTTACTCCAGTCAGCAGATGTCGTGTGATCAGGATTCCAAATAGGTAGATGTCTTCAATGTCCTCATATGAAATAATCTCCAGGCACACAATCCTCCACTTCTCCCAAGAGTTCATTGTGTGTCCAGCAACAACAAACCTGAGCTTTTCGTCAAGAAGATCTTGTCAATTTCGTTGATAGGCCAATTGATCAATTCCATTGTTCAGATTTGGGAGAGCAGTGCAAAAAGTGGCTCCAAGAAAGTTTAAGACGAGACAAAATGAGACAAAGAAGCGAAAGCAGTCGAGATAAATGTCCGCCTTTGTTGAGAGACAGACTGAGAACTGAGAGCTGAGAAATGAGGAGGAAAGGACCATAATGGCACTCTGTATTAAAAACCAAAATGCACATTGTTGTCTCGTGAGTGTGACCGCAGCAGAAGGGGGCCGCACATATAGCTGCCATTTTTAACATCCTAGCACTAACAGACGTTTAGTACATCTGGACCGTGATCATTGAACTATGTGACTAACAGAAAATACATATATAACGTAGTGTCTATCGACTGATTCCATTGATTTTTCGGTGGGGTGGACTTGTCCGCAGGCTGGATGGGAGAATACGGATAAGAGAAACTAATTTCAAGCAAAAAAAACAAAAACGCTGATGCGCCAGCGGTAGAATAGGGCCCTAAGTCTCATTAAGGACAACACCAGATTTAAGGGAAGACTGTGAGCAAAGACAAAAACAGACTATTGTTGAATCTCAGTAAAACTAAAATAATGCTATTTGGTAACAGTAGAAGAGAAAGTCAAACACAAATACAAATATATGGAATAGAAATTGAAAGAGTAAATGAAACCAAATTTCTAGGTATAATGATTGATGATAAATTGAACTGGAAATCTCATGTAAGAAAGATACAACAAAGTAGCAAAAAACACGTCAATAATGAATAAAGCAAAACATGTTCTAGACCAAAAATCACTTCATATTCTCTACTGATATGAGTTATCTGAGTAGAAATATGGGGAAATAACTACAAAAGTACACTTCATTCATTAACGGTGTTACAAAAAAGATCAGTTAGAATAATACATAATGTTGGATATAGAGAACATACAAACCCTTTATTTATTGAATCAAGATACTGAAATTCCACGACTTAGTGAATTTGCAAACAGCTAAAATTATACACAAAGCAAACTATAACCTGCTACCCAAGAATATACAACAATTCTTCTCAAAAAAAGAGGAGAAATATAATCTTAGAGAAAAATGTAATTTAAAACATTTGTATGTCCGTACAACACTTAAGACCTTCAGTATATCTGTATGTGGAATTAAATTATGGAATGGATTAAGCAAAGCAATCAAACAATGTACTAATACGATCCACTTCAAGAAACTCTTCAAACTTAAAAGTGTTTACAAAGTACAAAGAAGAAGAACCATGATAAACATTCTGAATTTATTTCATCCATCCATTCATTCATTCTCAAAATAATCTTACTCATCTCATCATATGAAATATAACTTACTTCACCAATTATTATTTATTTATTTATTTTTATTGTGATTACTTATGGAGTATATTGTGAATAAATTGAGAACAGGAAGTGAACAAAAGTTTTAGCAACTGTTATGTAAAAGAAAAGGGGTAGGATTAAATAAACTCTGCTTCTTCCTACTTCTTTTCGAACATGTTGAAAAGAGAAACTGGAAATTGTGATGTATCATGTTGTATGCGTGCATGTTCGAAATAAACTCCAACTGAACTCAACTCAACTCAAAGACAGAAGGACTGTCTTAAGCTACCGAAGACACTTTAAATGTCAAACTGTATTTCCCTATCAAGTCCTGCTCTATGACTAAAAATGACTTCTCTGACATGTTTATTGTCACAAATATGACTATTCTGACGTGAAGCCCAAAGCAAGCAAGGCAATCCCTGGCTTTGTTGAACACAACCAGTTCAAAAAAGCTGGAGTAAATTTCCTGCTGCACAGATGACGGCACATTAAATCAAGTATATTTATATTTGCCAGATGTTGGCTAAAGAACAAATCTGATCAAAGACATTTGTTATTTATTAACATCAAGGTTAGTTGCAGCTATTCTTTCCGGGTTCCAGCAAAATGACCCACGAAAAGCTCATAAGTTGAGGTGCTACTGTACTTATACGTGCAAGTGTGTTCCTCACTCACCTGTCCTATTGTTGTTTGTGTGGTCGTCTGGCAGGTCGTTGTCAAGCAGCTGGCCGCCGCCAGCACTTCCCACGTACCAATTCACGTTGGCGTTCCATTGGTTATTGTAGCCGCACAGGTGAGACTCTTCATAGTCGCACTCTACATAAACACACAGTACACCATTAGCCACAGGCTTTTGACGTTTCGTGTGTCTGTGTTCTTTTGAGCTCCCGTTAAATGAATGTAAATTAGTATGCGGATGACACTTCTGGACCACCTCAATGCCATTATGCTAAGAAGAACCAGATGGCGAGAACACATTACACCTGTCAAACTGATTGAGGTCAAAGCTCAAAATGAAGTATGGGTCTGTGCAACACATTGAATGTAACTACAGCGTGCCCACCCCCCAAATACAGTATGATTGATGGACTGATTGAAAAAGTCTGAGTGTGTGAGCGAGGAAGGAGTGACATCACCGACCCAGGCAGTATCCAGGACTAATGTGGATCTCATACACGGCCACGCTGCTCCCAGCCCTCCGCCCAGGTTTACCTTCAATGACAAGCTAACACACAACACATGTTTGATATCAGCAAGCGATGATGTCATCAGAGGGGAGAGATCATATCAAAGCCAAGGTCTGGACAAAGTACAGTTTACACTAAACACATTTTCATGGCATCGGAAGAAAAGAAGCAAACTGTTCATTAAAACTATTGTTCTGATGATTGTTCATATTCATAACCCTTTCCCTCCTAATGCATGCCCTGGAAACACTTTGTGTTTATGCGCACAGGGGCCCACAAGTATAGCAGACATAGCTCGCCATCTCGTAGGTCATGACCTTGTCAAATCCAGAGCCACCTCTATATAAAGAGCATAAACACGTGCTCTACTGTTCCCACACCATGTTTACATTACGTGTGCGCCTCTCCGCGCACTTTCTATCGACCATAAATAGTCCATGTGTAATGTTGACCTACTTCTGCTTAACTTTTTACTGCATGAAATAGAGCAGTTTTTATGTTATTATGTTTCAATAAGGCGGTGCTTTCTGGGTGTTGTTGATAAATGGCTTTTGCTTAGCATAGTCAAGTTCTAACTTGAACTTACAGATGTAGCGACGAACTGTAGTTACTGACAGTGGTTTTCTGAAGTGTCCCTGAGCCCATGTGGTGATATCCTTTACACACTGATGTCGCTTTTTGATGCAGTACCGCCTGAGGGATCGAAGGTCACGGCCTTGCCGCTTACGTGCAGTGATTTCTCCAGATTCTCTTAACCTTTTGATGATATTACGGACCGTAGATGGTGAAATCCCTAAATTCCTTGCAATAGCTGGTTGCAGGCCAAAGTTGCCCAAATCAAGAGTTTTTTTTAATCTGATTTTTTCCATCTGACTGTTTTCATTGCAAGAAAAATGTGATTTTTATCAGACTACCTTGTAAAATTGCATTTGGACCCAAACAAAGGAAGTTGACCGGGAGGAAGTCGCTACCACTACAAAATAAAATATAAGTTGCCACACCTTAAAAATTAGTGTGTTTTCACGTGAAAATATATTAAAGTAATATAATGTGTGAATGGATGTTCATAGTGTAATATTCTTGGGAGGTTCTAATCTTTTAATGGCTGTTGAGTAGAGGATATACGTGAGTAGTTCCGGTCCTTCAACAATCACAATTTTTTCGGAATCAAAATTCATATTCTCATATTACATATAGCCTAATTTTTGCACACTATTGACAAGAGATGCACCGAAAATTTGGTCATCTTAAATAGACTTTTCTCACCGAAATCAGATGTTGTGATGAAATATCCACTTCCGCTGGCGACTGCATTTTTCCCGGCGCAGCTCGCCCAAAGCTGACGAAAAAGTCACATTCGGGACGCTTACAGGTCGCATTGCGTTTATACTGAAGTCATATTCGAAAAGATCAGATTCCAATCGGATTTAGGACTAGCTCTTAATGTGACCTGAATCTGATGCCAAAAGATCCGATTTTTGAAGTACTTTGGAGCGCCTACACTGGCAAAAAAAAATCTGATCTGTGTCACTTGAGGGCAAAAACATCAGATATGGTGTGCTGTGTAAACGGGGCCATACTAAATATGGGGCTGGACAGTTCCAGTGATGTCATTGTAACGCAAACTAAAAATATAAATGGGGTTTGTGGAAGTGTTTAGTATTTTAGCAAGTGCTTCATCTGTCCACTTCAAATAACTGCCGTGGAAAAATGTTCATGACGGAAAAAAGCATGTGGTGGTCTTAATACGGGTTAGATAAGATGAATTTTACCCGGGAAGGATCAGTCCTGTTCTGCAGGTCCATGCTCGCAATGACCCAGCTGTCTGATGGTTCTTGGCTGCTCCACAGTGGCCTGTCAAAGCTCTGTCCCTCCGTGCGCTGCAAGACCTGCAGACTTCCTGAGCCGCTGATCTGGTAGACTACCCTAAGGCAGCTCCACTCGCTGTGCTCCAGAACCGGACTAAACAGGATTCCTGTCACATCTGCAGTCGCGTCAGAGTCTTGGTCCGCTATCAAAGCTGCCTCGACTGCAAGAAAATGTCCTAAAATACATGATAAAATATTGTGATTAACACATTACAGCCACTTCCTTTACGTACTTAAGGACAAAATATGTTGTATGGGTAAGTGTAGTCATCCATTTTCTATCGCTTATACTCTTCAGGGTCACTGGAGCCTATCCCAGATAAGTTTTGGCAAAAGACAGTGAGAAGTGATGCATATTTACAGACAAAGATTCGTTTTATAATTAGTTATTGGTTATTAATATCAACATTTATTTTGCTCTATCATATTCAGAGTGCTGAGTGTGTGACAGAACAGCAACTCTTAGCAACCACAACCTTGTTTAGCCTGTTAGCTTCCTGTGCTAAGTGAACAATGGTCATTAAAGAGTGAAAGAGTGATATTGCAGCTGGAAATAATTTTTATGCCACAACAATCAGCCTCAACAATTAGGTTTCCAGGTTTCACGGACTAAAGTCAAAACTGAAATGTTGGCTGGTCTGGTGGTCACTTTCTGAGAGGGGGGTGTATCATAATGACATTTGTTTTTAGGATCCAACAGTAAAGTCCATAGGAGCCCATCAACATTCAGCGCCGGGAGGTGGCAGTAGTGGGGCAGTACAAGTACCTGGGAGTCCACTTGAACAGCCGACTGGACTGGAAGGACAACAGCAAAGCTGTATACAAGAAGGGCATGAGCAGACTCTTTTTCCTGAGGAAGCTTAGGTCCTTTAATGTGTGCAGCAAGCTTTTGGAGATCTTTTTTCAGTCTGTTGTGGCCAGTGTCCTGTACTTTGCAGTAGTTTGTTGGGGGAGCAGCACCAGCATAAGGGACTTAAACCAGATTGACAAACTGATCCGGAAAGCCGGCCAAAATACTGGCACACAGTTGGAGGCTTTTGTGTCAGTGAGGTACAGGAGGAGACTGGACAAACTGTTCGCCATCATGGATACTCCTGCTCACCCACTCCACCAGACAATTGAGGGTCAGCGGAGCTCATACTCCCCTTCAGCTTCGTTCCCACAGTGTTCGATTCAAGAACTCCTTCATTCCGCACTCCATCCAGCTGTATAATCACTCGCCATATAGCAGTAGATGATATCTGACTATTGCATGACCGCTATCCTTTGTAACTGAGCTACTGTGTGGAACAATTTCCCTTGTGGATCAATAAAGTTTGTCTAAGTCTAAGAATCGACAGGTTGATTGTGATCAAGAGGTTGGAGAATCCTGGTTTAGACTTAAATCAGAAGATTAACGTATTCTTCGACTAACACTGAAAGGGAACAGTAGATCTGTCGCCACAGCTTAACCACAAAAGTCAGTCTCTCATGAACTGTGACTCATGAGTTGCAGCCAGGCCCCACACAGTCCTGGACATGACCTGTGCGAACCAAACGCAGCCGCACTCGCCTGCGCCAACCACTGGAGGGAGGCGATAAGAAGACGCACGGACACGATGAAGACGATTCCTAAGGTAAAGACATTGAAATGTTTAATCCAGACAAAAGCTCACAACCAATGTTCCCTCTAAGGTGCGCGCCTGTGCAATTGCGCACTGCTCAAGCGTCCTCTGCGCACGGTAAATCTATGCCACGCACAAAATCAAATAAAAAAATAAGCGCATAACAATTTTCGACACGACACGGACACGACAGAGAAAACAGTTTTCGTCATTATTGTTCAAATATTGTAACGTCTGTCGAGACGCTTAGAGGACATGAATTCCATCGATCACTTTACTGAGCAAAACTCTTTATTGTCGGCCAAAACATTAGTAAAAAAAATGATATCTAACAAAACTTGTCATTTTCTGCAGTACAAACCAGACCAAAACCAACTTTGTTATATCAACAGCAGCCACTCGCTCTTTCTCACTTGCGCCAACACATGCACATATGGCACTTAGCCAGTGATGCGTTTACAGCCACACAAAAAGGCGGACAACTCCAACACCACACATAAAGTGTAATTCTAGGTCGTTACACTATGATTTACCAATCAAATGTGTGCTTATTCTAGTGTCGTTTATTGGGAATCCTAATTTATAAATATTAATGATGAGATGCTGTTAGTATATTAAATAAATACTAATAAAAATATATTTTTTACAAACAGGAAGTTGCAGGAATGTACACATGATCCCCTGCTTACATCTCAGTGTGCAACATGTGAATGTTTTAATGGGAACTAAATGCAATGTCTGAAAGGGGTACAAACTATTTCCAAAGCAGGACCTCCACCCAGACAAACAATACAAGTACACAGTTCATGTAAAACAATATTTTTTGTTATTGTCATTGTAAGTGGGCCTAAACACTTATATTAGAAAATAACCTCATGGAAATGACTGCTGTCATTTGATTATAATAATAAGAGAATGTTGTCTGTCTATCTGTGTTGGCCCTGCGATGAGGTGGGGACTTGTCCAGGGTGTACCCCGCCTTCCGCCCGAATGCAGCTGAGATAGGCTCCAGCACCCCCCGCGACCCCGAAAGGGACAAGCAGTAGAAAATGGATGGATGGAGATTTAACTTGTTATTTAGTCAGGTTTGGGACAGGTGTGCTGCTGGTGTAGCCACAGTGTGCACGTCTGATGTCGCTCACATGGGCTCCACTGAATGCTCAGGGAGTTTTT
Source organism: Entelurus aequoreus (assembly GCF_033978785.1). Taxonomy (NCBI): domain Eukaryota; kingdom Metazoa; phylum Chordata; class Actinopteri; order Syngnathiformes; family Syngnathidae; genus Entelurus; species Entelurus aequoreus. The sequence continues at coordinate 36,174,201 of NC_084751.1, forward strand.
GCGTTTGCTCACACACATGAAAAATTAGAGGGAACATTGTTCACAACATCATCAGACAACAATACTGATTCAAATACTGATTGTATTTCGTAAACAACTAAGTCTGTGGAAGAATGGCCAATTCCAAGGAGCTGAATAACACTCACAGTGGGTCCAACAAGTGGTATGACCAGCTTGCTATACTGCAGCAACTAAAGGACACGGCGAGCTTGTTGATTGAGGATGTGTACCAAACTAATGTAGAGATGAACGGAACGAAAGTCAATGATATGAACTATTTACTATTTAGTTTGTTAGACAGTAAGTTTTGTTGAACCATATGTCAACAATGACGTTGCTCTTCTCTTACACCGACCTTCGAGTTCCTACAATTTGCTTTGACGGAGTTCAGTCTCATTTGCAGACAATAGAATTATTGTTGAATTAAGGATGGGCGACATGGCTCAAAATCTGTATTTAATTACATTTTGCAACCTCTTGTGATAAAGATATCTGACAATATATTATTTGGTATACAAACAATAATAGAACAATTTCAAAATACGTTGCAAAGGCCCCTAATTTGGCTGCTGACGTTTGCAATACCAACCTCGATTTACGAACCCCTCTATTTGCAAACTTTTGGATTTACGAACCTTTACATTGCATCGAATATGCCTTTGTCTGCGAACTATGTCTTTGTGTACGAATGCTTCTTTCACTAATTTTCTAACCCGCTGGCAGCCCTTTTGTTTTTGCTCGTATTGAAGAGATTGAGGACGCCGGTTTCGTATACCCCAGCAAGAGTTTATTGTGATCAGAATTTCTGGAAAAAGATGCCAAAGAGGACTTATTTCACAGAGCACACACACCCGCCCCCCTCCTTATTTCCCTCTGTCTGCGTGTTTCTCGTGAGCTGCTCCTATAATTTTTACCGATAATTTACTGTAAGTTTATTTTACTTTTTAAAATGTTTATTATTGTAGCAATGTGGTTGGTAAAGTTAAGGACTTTTTTAGTTTCTGATCCTTTGTGAGGGCACCAAAGGGACTTCTGTGTCTGTGTGCGTGTTGGCAGAGCAGAATATTGTTGTTGATTTATCGCCTTCTTGTTATGTTTGTTTGATATACATGGTTGGTATACTTTATATTGCTTTCAAAGTGTACAAACCATCACTAAAATATGGACTTTTGAAGGTAAAGCTTGGGTTCTATTAAGTTATTTTTCATTTTCCCTCAAAACTCGTAAACTTTTTGTATCAGCAACCTTTTTAACCTTGCTAGGCTATTGTAATGTTTTATATAAATGCCTCCACTACATAAATACTGTAAATCAGTGTGCATTGCGTTTTGTACCAGGCTCTAGTGGTTGTACTCATCACTGTGAACTGTATGCCAGCTGAGTGTCCTTCTTTGAATGATCGCAGTTATACCCATTGGAGGACTTTGATTTATACAGGAAGTCTCTTGTTGGCCTTACTCCATCCTATTGAAGCTCTCTCCTGCAAAGAACCCAAAGTCATTATGCCCTACATTCTACTGACATTTATCACTTGGTTGTCCCATGTGTTTGGATCGCTTTTTGGAAAAAGTGCCTTCAATTTTTCCACCTCTTTTTCCACAAGTTCAGTTCATTCTGCAGGATGAACTGAACTTGTCAGAGCTCATTTCTGTCGGTACCGTTTGGGCATTCATAATAAAACTAATTAAGAGAGTCCTACAAACAGTGTAAATGCTTTTTAATTGTAATCTGTTTTTAGTTCATCTATTATAATTAATATTTAAATGCCCCAAAAGGGACAAGCAGTAGAAAATGTATGGATGGATGTGTGAGGACGTGTGTTGCCGACCTCTTGGCAAGTCCTCTTTGAAAAAGGGAACTTGAACTACAAAACCCAAAACCAGTTATTTTACGCCACACATTTTCAATGGGAGACAGGTCTAGACTACAGGCAGACCAGTCTAGTACTACAAAGCCACGCTGTTGCTACTGTTGTACGTTTCAGAATTAATGGTGCCTTCACAGATGTGTGTATTAGTGCCCTGGGCACTAATACACACCCATACCATCACAGATGCTGGCTTTTGAACTCTGCGCCTATAACAGTCCGGATGGTTCTTTTCCTCTTTGGTCCGGAGAACACGACGTCCACAGTTTCCAAAAACAATTTGAAATGTGGACTTGTCAGACCACAGAACACTTTTCCACTTTGCCTCAGTCCATCTTAGATTAGCTCGGTCCCAGCGAAGCCAGTGGTGCTTCTGGGTGTTGTTGATAAATGGCTTTCGATTTAAATAGTAGAGTTTTAACTTGCACTTACAGATGGAGCAACGAACTGTAGTTACTGACAGTGGTTTTCTGAAGTGTTACTGAGCCCATGTGGTGATATCCTTTACACACTGATGTCGCTTTTTGATGCAGTACCGCCTGAGGGATCCAAGGTCACGGGCATTCAATGTTGGTTGGCCTTGCTGCTTACGTGCAGTGATTTCTCCGGATTCTCTGAACCTTTTGATGATATTACGGACCGTAGATGGTGAAATCCCTAAATTCCTTGCAATAGCTCGTTGAGAAGTGTTGTTCTTAAACTGTTCGACAATTTACTCACACGTTTGTTCACAAAAATTGCCCCATCCTTGTTTGTGAATGACTGAGCATTTCATGGAAGCTGCTTTTATACCCAATCATGGCACCCACTTGTTCCCAATTAGCCTGTTCACCTGTGGGATGTTCCAAATAAGTGTTTGATGAGCATTCCTCAACTTTCTCAGTCTTTTTTGCCACATGTGCCAGCTTTTTTGAAACATGTAGCAGACATCAAAATTATTTTTTCCCCCCCTTTTTTATTGAGACAAAAGTTATTTATGTATTTAATATTTGTATGTTTACTATGGTACATTATTTATTTTTTATTTATCTGTTCACTGTTCTGTTACAGAGAACAAGGACGTTGGATAAAATTGTTATGGCATGAAAAGGGGTAGGATTAAATAAGCTCTGCTTCTTCCTACTCCTTTTCGGACATGCTGTAATGAAACAACTGGAACATGAGCTCAGTTACAGCTCATGTTATTCTATTCTGTGTTATATGTGTTTGATGTTGCACGATTGCACCAAGAAAGATTCCTAGTTTGTGAACCCAATCTCAAACAATGGCAATAAAAACGATTCTGATTCTGATTCTGTGTGATGCATTACATTGTATTGTATGCATGTTCGAAATAAACTGAAACTGACCTGAACTGAATGAGCTAATATTTGCAAAAAATAACTAAGTTTACCACTTGTATTTGCAGTCTATTCAATTGAATATAGGTTGAAAAGGATTTACAAATCATTGTATTCTGTTTTTATTTACCATTTACACAACGTGCCAACTTCATTGGTTTTGGGTTTTGTAGATGTTTTTTCCCTGGTTGAATAAAGGTTAATACAAAGAAATTGTTTATTGTTTATGTATTGTTACTTGCACCTGAAATTCACTACTCAGACCCAGAAATTATATTAGAAAGAAATATTGGTGGAAAAGAAGCTTATGTTCATATTACTCCGCAATTACTTGACAAGGTTTCTGTTGTAGAACAATCACAGTAAATGAAGGATCTAATTTTCATTCATTTGATCCCATAACATAAACAAATGTTGTCATGATTGTTCCCAGCTGAACTTAGGACTGGACCAGTGAGAATGCCTAAATGTGCTCTTTCACTGAGTCCAGATGTTCAAGGATGTTGGAGTCTATATAGAGCAGATGTGCTCCTTCTCAGCAGCATTAGAAGTGTGCGCTAAACAGCTGCATGTAGAATTGCAAAGTCCATGTCAAAACTGCAAAGGTTTGCAGCAGGAAAACATTTCAGAATGAGAAGCGTGGTTGAGGATGCCATTCGCCACTAAGGAAAGTTTCCATTACCGTTTTTGTTTAGGGTCCAGCTGGTAAAGTCGACATCTGACGTGTAACCGCAGGTGTTGGCCTCAAAGCTGCAAGAGCCTGGCAACAACGCCATTTGGGCTTGGATGGTGGCTTGAAGGGTGGGGGGGGGGGGGGGAACAAAATGGCAAGAATGAATCACAGACACTGGCGTGCACAGAAATGTATCCTCACACAACCTGCATGGCACCACCGTTAACAAAGTACTCACCAGCTAACGCCAAAAGGAAGAACGGAAGCATTGCGATGCTTCGTAAGTTGACACTTTCAAAAAGAAAAGCGAAGATCTTTTTCTGTCAGGATTCCTGTTTGTCATCTGAGTGTCTCTCCAGGCTCACGGACTGGCAACACACTGCTTCAATGTCCCAAATGTGGACAGCAGAGCCCAATAAAGAGGAGGGGGCCAGGGGATGAGAATGAATCTGAATGGTTGGAAAGCAGTGATGGAGGAAGGAAAGAAGAGGAAGGAGGTGTGGAGACTTAGCAGGGGGAGAATGTTGAGACAAAGTAGGAGATGTTATACATGAACTTTACAAGTGTCCTAAAAACATCAACACTGCTAAAGCGCATACTTGCCAACCTTGAGACCTTGGTTGGGGGGGGGGGGGGTTTGGTGGTTCGGGGGTGTATATTGTAGCCCGGAAAAGTTAGGACTGCATGGGATTCTGGGTATTTGTTCTGTTACGTTGCGGATGTTCTCCCGAAATGTGTTTGTCATTCTTGTTTGGTGTGGGTTGACAGTGTGGCGCACATTTGTAACAGTGTTAAAGTTGTTTATACGGGCACCCTCAGCGTGACCTGTATGGCTGTTGACCAAGTATGTCTTGCAGTCTCTTACGTGTATCTGTAGAAGCCGCATGCAACATGTGACTGGGCCGGCACGCTGTTTGTATGGAGAAAAAGCGAACATTAAAGTCAGTGCCATCAAGGCACGCCCTCAATATTGTTGTCCGGGTGAAAATCGGGAGAAATTCGGGAGAATGTTTAACCCGGGAGATTTTCGGGAGGGGCACTGAAATTCGGGAGTCTCCCGGAAAAATCGGGAGGGTTGGCAAGTATGCTAAAGAGCTGAGCTTGAACGCACGGAAATTAATGTTTGTCACACCAAAATATTAATGGAAGTTTAAAAAAAGACAAATGTAACTTCCCATCACTTGAGTTCGATTGTCAGCTCCACGACCAAAGTGTCTGAACACGCTTTGGTTTTAGAAAGCATTTTGTTTTCCTTCTTTGTGGGTCAACACTTTCCGCTTCCTGCTAAATTGAAACTTGTGATTGGATACTCACTTTGGAATGACAAGTGAGTATCCAATCACAGTCTCGTTAACATCAGGCTACCTACAAACCCCGTTTCCATATGAGTTGGGAAATTGTGTTAGATGTAAATATAAACTTTTTAACCCATATTCAATTGAATGCACTACAAAGACAAGATATTTGATGTTCAAACTCATTAACTTTATTTTATTTTTTGCAAATAATAACTAACTAGGCAGCACGGTGGCAGAGGGGTTAGTGCGTCTGCCTCACAATACGAAGGTCTTGAGTAGTCGTGAGTTCAATCCCGGCCTCGGGATCTTTCTGTGTGGAGTTTGCATGTTCTCCCCGTGACTGCGTGGGTTCCCTCAGGGTACTCCGGCTTCCTCCCACCTCCAAAGACATGCACCTGGGGATAGGTTGATTGGCAACACTAAATTGGCCCTAGTGTGTGAATGTGAGTGTGAATGTTGTCTGTCTATCTGTGTTGGCCCTGCGATGAGGTGGCGACATGTCCAGGGTGTACCCCGCCTTCCGCCCGATTGTAGCTGAGATAGGCTCCAGCGCCCCCCGCGACCCCGAAGGGAATAAGCGGTAGAAAATGGATGGATGGATGGAATAATTAACTTAGAATTTCATGGCTGCAACACGTGCCAAAGTAGTTGGGAAAGGGCATGTTCACCACTGTGTTACATGGCCTTTCCTTTTAACAACACTCAGTAAACGTTTGGGAACTGAGGAGACACATTTTTTAAGCTTCTCAGGTGGAATTATTTCCCAATCTTGCTTGATGTACAGCTTAAGTTGTTCAACAGTCCGGGGGTCTCCGTTGTGGTATTTTAGGCTTCATAATGCGCCACACATTTTCAATGGGAGACAGGTCTGGACTACAGGCAGGCCAGTCTAGTACCCGCACTCTTTTACTATGAAGCCATGTTGATGTAACACGTGGCTTGGCATTGTCTTGCTGAAATAAGCAGGGGCGTCAATGGTAACGTTGCTTGGATGGCAACATATGTTGCTCCAAAACCTGTATGTACCTTTCAGCATTAATGGCGCCTTCAAAGATGTGTGTGTTACCCATGTCTTGGGCACTAATACACCCCCATACCATCACAGATGCTGGCTTTTCAACTTTGCGCCTATAACAATCCGGATGGTTCTTTTCCTCTTTGGTCCGGAGGACACAACGTCCACAGTTTCCAAAAAAAATTTGAAATGTAGACTCGTCAGACCACAGAACACTTTTCCACTTTGTATCAGTCCATCTTAGATAAGCTTAGGCCCTGCGAAGCCGACTGCGTTTTTGGGTGTTGTTGATAAACGGTTTTTGCCTTGCATAGGAGAGTTTTAACTTGCACTTACAGATGTAGCGACCAACTGTAGTTACTGACAGTGGGTTTCTGAAGTGTTCCTGAGCCCATGTGGTGATATCCTTTACACACTGATGTCGCTTGTTGATGCAGTACAGCCTGAGGGATCGAAGGTCACGGGCTTAGCTGCTTACGTGCAGTGATTTCTCCAGATTCTCTGAACCCTTTGATGATATTACGGACCGTAGATGGTGAAATCCCTAAATTCCTTGCAATAGCTGGTTGAGAAAGGTTTTTCTTAAACTGTTCAACAATTTGCTCACGCATTTGTTGACAAAGTGGTGACCCTCGCCCTGTCCTTGTTTGTGAATGACTGAGCATTTCATGGAATCTACTTTTATACCCAATCATGGCACCCACCTGTTCCCAATTTGCCTGTTCACCTGTGGGATGTTTCAAATAAGTGTTTGATGAGCATTCCTCAACTTTATCAGTATTTATTGCCACCTTTCCCAACTTCTTTGTCACGTGTTGCTGCCGTCAAATTCTAAAGTTAATGATTATTTGCAAAAAAAAAAAAAGTTTATCAGTTTGAACATCAAATATGTTGTCTTTGTAGCATATTCAACTGAATATGGGTTGAAAATGATTTACAAATCATTGTATTCCGTTTATATTTACATCTAACACAATTTCCCAACTCATATGGAAACGGGGTTTGTATGAAACATCTCTAGCTGTAAACCAATGCTAGCAAGTAAGACTTTATGTTTTGGTTGGATTTTACCAACTAGTGGCTAGGGGACGCTCTTTATTCAAATGTATGAATGTACGTAATTTGTACGTAATATAAAGAATAATAATTAGCCGAGAGACAGTTAGTATCCTGAAAAACTGAAGTACTACTCTATCCATCCATCCATTTTCTACCTCTTGTCCCTCTCCAGGTGGCGAGGGGTCTGGAACATTTCCCAGTTGCACTCGGGCAGAAGGCACGCTATTACTTTTTAAAAACCTATCAAAGTGTCCCCGGCGGTATCTAAATGTATCGCCATGCAGTCCTTGCTGGAAACATTTGGTACACTCTGAAGTAGAGAGACAGAGGTTAGATAAAAATGTAGGAAACTTACTGCATTGCTCTGAGACAGGAACCCATTTTAGTAGCGTCTTGTTTTTTTATTGATAGACGCCGGTATTTACATACATGGGCCAACAGTGCCACCTTTGGGTAGGAAGTATGAACTGCACATAGTATCAGTACATCTCTCTTTTTTGAAGTTACATTTTTAACTATAAAATTGTAAAAATAAAACATTGTATTGTACTGCTTGAATTCACTTTTGGCACTTTGGAAAAAAAATAAAATAAAACATGTAACACTTACTTTGGTATCTTTCGGAACAACAAGTAAATTTGACCTTTCATAACCAAGTTTACTCTATGACAAGATAACAAGTAAACAACATGTACTTTTGATTAACACTCCTCAATCAGTCTCCTCGGCTTTGTAATATTTCTGTGTGGTCTGACAGAAACATATATCAAAACTACAATCATTGTCTTTAACTCCATCACTACAAGTGAAAAATCTGGGTTTCGTTTTCCACTCTGACCATAGTTTTATACCACATGTAAAAAATATAACAAAAATAGGTTTTTATCATCTTAAGAATACAGCCAGATTTACGTTATAGCCCGGTGCGCCTAATGTACGGAATGATTCTGGTTGTGCTTACCGACCTCAAAGTTATTTTATTTGGTACATGGTGTAATGATAAGTGTGACCAGTAGATGGCAGTCACACATAAGAGATACGTGTAGACTGCAATATGACTCAAGTAAACAACACCAAAATTGTATATGTTCCATTGAAAAAATATAATATTACACATGGTACTCAAAAATCTATCAAAATGTTTTAGTACGACTTTGGTAAGCTATGAAGCCGCACCGCTTGATGGATTGTACTGTGCTTCAACATACAAGTATTAGTATGGTGTGTGTGTATAAGGTAAGCGTTTTGTTTCGCAATATTATTCAAAAGCAACTTTTCTTACCTTCTGGTACCTGCTGATCTGTATTTGGGATCTGCATAAGTCCTGAAAAATTGCGCGGGTCCGCTTTTGTAGTACATGCCAACACCGTAGTCGATAAGCTTCTTCTTTTTCTCTATCGTCTTGTTATGGGACATTCATCCTCCACTGTTGTCATTTCTAATGTAAAGTAGTGTAAAGTTCTTACTTATATCTGCCATAAAAGCGCTAAAACATACCGGTATAGTGAGTTTACATTATTCACCCAAGGTACTTAAATTATGAGAGAGTTCCGGTCAGACGGTTTTTCACGGGACACATTTCCGGCGGATGAGGAGATGCTGCTCCGTTATTGATTGAAGTAAAGTCTGAATGTCATTAAAACAGTTAGCTCCATCTTTTGACGCTTCTTCCACTCCCGTCCTTGCACGCTACACCGCTACAACAAATATGACGGGGAGAAGACGCTGCCGAAGGTGAGCCACGTAAATAAGACCGCCCACAAAACGGCGCATCCGGAAGCGACTGTCAGAAAGCGACTTGAAGATGATCTGTAAAACATAATCTATGCAACATTTTGACCAAAGAACCACCATTGCATGTTATGCAGACCACAAGGAAGTGTTTTCCATTTAGAAAAAAATAATAATAATATGACTCCTTTAATGCGCTCTATAATCCGGTGCGCCTTATATATGAAAAAAGATCGGAAATAGACCGTTCATCGGCAGTGTGCCTTATAATCCGGTGCGCCCTATGGTCCGGAAAATACGGAAATCTTTTCCTGCTTGGTGAAGCAGGTTTTTTCCCACTTTTCACCATGGCTTGTCAGGTTTCTCATTGGCTAAAAGTGGTTTGTTTTGCTGTTTGTATCTGTGATGTTGGCATTATAGCTTTCAATGTCTCCGTTCATGTGTGGCCAAAACAGTAAAGCCCTGGCTCGTCTTTTGCACTTCTCAATGCCAAAATGTCCTTCATGTACGAGTTGAAGCATTTCTGAACGCATTGAAACTGTAATGACAATCCGGTTACCCTTGATGAGAAGAACTTCACTAACCATGGACAGCACCGCTCTGTAAATTTTGTACGGATCACTTGGTAGATGAATCGTCTTTGTCACATGCCGTAACTGACTATCATTCGATGTTGCTTCTGCAATTTGTTTCCATTTGTATGTAGAAACGGGCAAGTGCTTCTGCATAGCGTCCCCAGCTGAGCGTATCAGCCATAACATGATTCTTGCCTGGTGTGAATTGAAATTTGAGACTGTACTTTTGTAGACTAAATCACTGGTTCAGCATTGTCCTTCTAACTGTAATTTGTATTTATTTGGTTAGCACCCTACATCGTGAAAAACATCTTTCTATTTTTGACTGCATAGGCTTTGACCCGTGTTTTCCCCCGTCCACACTGATAGTGGTCAGAACTGTACAGTCCATGCATTCTTTTAATGAGTGCCATCTTTTCGCTTGTCTTGAGTCCAATAATTGTCTGTCTTTCCTTTCCCACTAGAACAAACAATGCATCACATGAATGTGTTTCCCCTTTAATGGTAGCTCTAAACACTCCCTTGTGGGGTACAGGCTGGTTATTAAATGCTCTCAGGTTGAATTGTGTAGGTCTCAACAAAGGTTTTGGTTTCAGTTTCTTATAGTATCTGAATGGCAAAACATTTATTTGTGCACCTGTGTCTATTTTCAGTGGTACATGTAAATGTGCAATCCACTCATCTTCATTACCATCCATGACGGGTAGTGTTAGTGGTTTGAGGTACACTGGTTCATCCTCTTCACTGTCACTTGTCTGCTTATCCTGCCTCACTATATGGACTCTTTTCTTTGAAGAACAACATTTTGCCGAATGATTTTTTCCGGCACATTTTCTGCAGTCTTTTCCAAATGCTGGGGCATTGCTTTAGAGCAGGGGTGTCCAAACTTTTTCCACTGAGGGCCGCACATGGAAAAATTAAAGCATGCGGGGGCCATTTTGATATTTTTCATTTTCAAACCATAACAAAATGTATGGATTTTGTTTTTTTTTACCTTTAGGGCTCCCGGGGACCATAAAGGGTCTAAGTCATTAAAATGTAAAAAAAACAAGTCGAGTTATTATATATATACAGTATATATATATTTTTAACGCTTACAGTAAATCTCTACAGTATATCAACTTCAGGTTGAAATAAAGTTAAAAAAACCAAAAAGGTTTTATGTCTTTTCTGTCAAAGACAACTTTGTTTTTTATAATAAAACTGAAATATGCAGTATTTCCCCCAGTGCCCAAAACATTCAAAAAGCAATGTTTGATGTGAAGTAATTAGAGCCTTAAAAAGATCAATAATGCAGGACACCATTCATTATTATTTTTGAGTAATCACAGTGAAAAGACAAATAAAAACCCATTAAATATATTTGGGACCCAAAAGGTTTGTATCATAAAGTGATACATTTTTATTAGTTTTTTTTTAACTTTCAACACTTGTATGTTTTTGTATGGCAACCACACAATATTTTCCACATAAAACATTTTAAAGTTAAATATTTGAATTAATTGGAGCTTTGAATAGGTCAATAATTCATTATAACATTGAGTTCTTTTTTTCTTTTTTTTTAAGAAATGGCAAAAAAAGAAAAAAAACAGCCTGCATGGCAGCTTTGTGTCAACATTGCAACTTTTTCTAGTCAGATTTCACCTCATTCCACTTTTTTAATGTTTTTTTTTAATTTTTGCAATAGCCTTTCCAGAACGTGTGGCAGGCTGGTAAACTATTAGCTGCGGGCCGCAAATGGCCCCCGGGCCGCACTTTGGACACCCCTGCTTTAGAGCATGTTTATTCCCACATCTTTCACTGTTTTTATCCCTTTGCTCGTCTTTTGCGTCTTTAAGATGATTGTAGCTGCAGTTTGATACTTTCAGATGCTTTCTCCGTACTCCAATCACTATTTGGTGAAATATTAGTGAATCCTAGGGAGTACAGAAATTCCAGAGCTGGATTTTAAGACAAATATCTGTCACATATTGCTCTATTGACTGGTTCTCCTTCTGCATCCTGTTTTTGAAGACGTACCTTTCATAGATCTCCTTCTTCCTTCAGCCATCTTTTTTGTAGTCAAAACGTCACAACAATCTTGCGACTTTTACAGGCAGCAGGAAATGAGTATGAAACTCAGCTCTTTTGCACTTAGCAAAATGCTACCAAAGAATAATAAACATTTGATAATTTGCACAACATACTGTCTACTAGCTTACAACATTGACCACTAGACTGCACATATACAAAATCCAAAACCAGTGAACTTGGCACGTTGTGTAAATCGTAAGTATTTTTTTTTGCAAATAATCATTAACTTAGAATATAATGGCAGCAACACATTGCAAAAAAGTTGGCACAGGGGCCTTTTTACCACTGTGTTACATGGCCTTTCCTTTTAACAACACTCAGTAAATGTTTGGGAACTGAGGAGACACATTTTTGAAGCTTTTCAAGTGGAATGCTTTCCCATTCTTGCTTGATGTACAGCTTAAATTGTTCAACAGTCTCCGTTGTCGTATTTTACGCTTCATAATGTGCCACACATTTTCAACGGGAGACAGGTCTGGACTACAGGCAGGCCAGTCTAGTACACACACTCTTTTAGTACGAAGCCACGCTGTTGTAACACATGCAGAATGTGGCTTGGCACCGTCTTGCTGAAATAAGCAGGGGCGTCCATGAAAAAGACGTTGCTTGGAAGAAACATATGTTGTTCCAAAACCTGTATGTACCTTTCAGCATTAATGGTGCCTTCACAGATGTGTAAGTTACCCATGCCTTGGGCACTAATACACCCCCATACCATCACAGATGCTGGCTTTTGAACTTTGCGCCTATAACAACCCGGATGGTTCTTTTCCTCTTTGTTCCGGAGGACACGACGTCCACAGTTTCCAAAAACCATTTGAAATGTGGACTCGTCAGAACACTTTTACACTTTGCATCAGTCCATCTTAGATGAGCTCAGGACCAGCGAAGCTGGCGGCGTTTCTGGGTGTTGTTGATAAATGGCTTTCGCTTTGCATAGTAGAGTTTTAACTTGCAGTTACAGATGTAGCGAAGAACTGTCGCTACTGACAGTGGTTTCCTGAAGTGTTTCTGAGCCCATGTGGTGATATCCTTTACACACTGATATTGCTTTTTGATGCAGTTCGAAGGTCACGGGCATTCAATGTTGGTTTTCAGCCTTGCTGCTTACGTACAGTGATTTCTCCAGATTCTCTGAACCTTTTAAAGATATTACGGACCGTAGATGGTGAAATCCCTAAATTCCTTGCAATAGCTGGTTGAGAAAGGTTGTTCTTAAACAATTTGTTCACAAAGTGGTGACCCACGCCCCCACATTTGTTTGTGAATGACTGAGCATTTCATGGAAGCTGCTTTTATACCCAATCATGGCACCCACCTGTTCCCAATTAGCCTGTTCACCTGTGGGATGTTCCAAATAAGTGTTTGATGAGCATTCCTCAACTTTCTCAGTCTTTTTTGCAACTTGTGCCAGCTTTTTAAAACATACTGCAGGCATCAAATTCCAAATGAGCTAGTATTTGCAAAAAATAACAAAGTTTTCCAGTTCGAACGGAAAAGTATCTTGTCTTTGCAGTCTATTCAATTGAATATAAGTTGAAAAGGATTTGCAAATCATTGTATTCTGTTTTTATTTACGATTTACATAGCGTGCCAACTTCACTGGTTTTGGGTTTTGTATTTATTTTATAACAATGTATTCCATGTGCTCTTTGTTTTACTTGCACATTTAGGTTACATGCTACATATTTACCTGTGGACTATCTTGAGCCAGGACACTTTGTTTTTTGCATATCATTGCTTGATTGTTTAATACATTAACATATCCACTATAACTATTTGTTGAGTGGTTAATTAAAAAGGTATTTGCAGTCAGAGGTGTAGTAACATGTTACAAATCAGTGCAATGATAATAAAAACTAACAATACATAATTTACATAATAATACTCTGACTTGGTAAGACGTTAATCGCAAAAAAGGAAACAAACTGGATGTATTACACAAAGTACCGTCAAGAACACTGAAAAACAACACAATTGCAGGTGGCAATGAATGGGGTAGAGGTGCCCACAACAATATTCTTTCAGGGGGCCCAGAATTCCTAGCAACAGCCCTGATACCAAGTAAATACAGGACCAGTATTGTTGATACATATACTGATGCAGGTGTAACATGTGCATAATACCTATTACTAGAACATTTACAGGTTGTTATATAAAAAATTATGACAATATAAACAATGTTAAAATATGAACAACACAATTCAAAATATATAAATTTTTGAAAGTAAACAGAAAGGAACTGAAAAATATCAAAAGTCTTAATCTAATGATACTACTTTTGGTTTGAAAACTCTCAAATTACTAAACTATCGTATTTTTCAGGTGCACTTAAAATCCTTTCATTTTCTCAAAAATCGACAGTGCGCCTTATAACCCGGTGCGCCTAATGACCAGAATAATTCTGGTCGTGCTTACCGACCTCGAAGCAATTCTATTTGGTACATGGTGTGATGATAAGTGTGACCAGATGGCAGTCATACATAAGAGATACGTGTAGACTGCAATATGACGCCATTAAACAACACCAAAGCTTTAAACGTTCCATTGAGAATATAGAACATTACACACAGTGCTCAAAGATCTGTCAAAATGTTTTTAGTACGACTTCAGTAAGCTATGAAGCCGCACCGCTTGATGGTTTGTCGGCGCATAACATACCAGTATTATTATGGTGTGTGTGTATAAGGACCGCCAAATGGCACTCATTAGCCGACATGTTACCTGGCGTTTTGCAATATTATGCAGAAGGAACTTTTCTTACCTTCTGGTACCTGCTGATCTGTATTTGGGATCTGCAGAAGTCCTGAAAATGTGCGTGCGTCCGCCATTGTAGTCCGTGCCGAACTCGTAGTCATACCTGTAAGCTTCTTCTTTTTCTTTATCTTCTTATGTGGCATTCATCTTCCGCTGTTGCCATTTCTAATATAAAGTAGGGCTGCAACTAACAACTAATTTGATCATCGATTAATCTGTCGATTATTACTTTGATTAATCGATTAATAATCGGATAAAAGAGAAAAACTACATTTCTATCCTTTCCAGTATTTTATTGAAAGCATACTGGCACCATACTTATTTTGATTATTGTTTCTCAGCTGTTTGTAAATGTTGCAGTTTATAAATAAAGGTTTATAAAAAAAAATAAAAAAAAGTAGCCTCTGCGCATGCGCATAGCGTAGATCCAACGAATCGATGACTAAATTAATCGCCAACTATTTTAATAATCGATTTTAATCGATTTAATCGATTAGTTGTTGCAGCCCTAATATAAAGTAGCGTAAAGTTCTGTGGAGTCGCTTCCTAGCGGTCCTACTGACTGACACTTCACAGGAGCCAGGCGTGCAAAGTTGAACAAAGTTTTTAATGCACATAGATTTCATCCAAGTCTTTCAGTCACGTCCGTATCCTCTCCCTCCTCCTGCTCCCGGCCGCTTACTGTTAAAGACAACAGATGATTAGATTAACACGTACCACCTGTGAAGTCTAATCACCTACCAGCTGTGTCTCGCCCTCAGCCTATGCCCCGCCCCTATCCGATGGCGCTCGTCCTCAGCACCATAGACAGAGGTGGTGACCTTTGCTCCTGCAGGCGTGCATAGGTTCTTACTTATATCTGTCGGTAGACTAGCTATCAAAGCGCTAAAAACTGTAGTGGGTCTGAATGTCATTAAAACAGTTAGCTCCATCTTTTGACACTTCTTCAACTCCCGTCCTTGCACGCTACACCGCTACAACAAAGATGACGGGGAGAAGACGCTGTCGAAGGTGAGCCATGTAGGTGAGACCGCCCACAAAACGGCACATCCTGAAGAGACGCTCAGAAAGCGATTTGAAGATGGTCTGTGAAACATAATCTATGCAACATTTTGACCAAAGAACCACCATTTCATGTTATGTAGACCACAAGGAAGTGTTTTACATTTATAAAAAAAATCATAATGTGACCCCTTTAATGCGCCTTATAATCCAGTGCGCCTTTTGTATGAAAAAAGACCTGAATAGACGCGCTCATCAGCAGTGCGCCTTTTAATCCCTATGGTCCGAAAAATACGGTAATAAAACTATCTCTTCGGCAGCCATATCTGATTGTGTGTTAAGAGCTGCTGTATGGTCTTTAAATTGGGGCCATAGGTTTTGAGCATGACAAGCGACATAAAGAGTGCTTATGAAACATGAATGTGCGTTAAAGGGTTGGAAATAACTAATGACACGAGATGTATTGTACAGTATGCAGGGCGAAAGGACCAGTAATTATTGATGAACAGCTCTCAAAATAGAATCACACTGAACTGAACTCTACATAAAATACAGGCTGTGTTGCGCAAATTTACATCACAAACATCAACAATATGAAACATAACTACAAGAGTACTTTAGTTTACCGTGTTTTCCGTCCACACTAAAAGATGACGATCACGGTTATGCAGTCACAACATTTTTATGTCAGACATTTGTTGTTGTCAAGGCAACAGCACAAATGTAACTGACTGTATGTAGTTAGTGTGTATTACATATATTGACTTCCATTGGTAGGCTTTGATGAGTTGCACTAAAATGAGAACACTATCACTCGTCATGTCTTATTGGCCAGTAAAAGAACATGCACTTTATAGAAATTATTAAAAAAAACAACTGTGTGGGTGTTTTATAGCTGTGATATTGTAAACTGCTGTGTAATTGTAGTAGTTAGGCTACATAAATACCTTGATATGTAATATTTCTGACACAAGTTCCATTATATTACAGTAGGGTAATATATGTTGCAGGCTCTTGCAATAATGATATACAGTATATATTGTTTGGCATATGAATTACAATAAAACTACTTATAAACGTATGCAAAGGCTCCTAATTTGACTGCTGACATATGCAGTCACATATTGCGTAGATTCCAGTTTATTGTATCAAAACCTTTGTTAATCAACTTGATAATTTACTGTTAATACCTAATTACTTTGTGTTGTAACATAGTTCAATCAGCCGCAGAGGTTCCGCAGCCTCTGAAGCAGAACCTCCAGGTTCTGTAACAGCTTCTTCCCTCAGGCCGTAAGAAGACTCTTGAACGCATCATAATTATCCCCTCAATTCCCTCCAAAATGGATTAACTGGCTGGAATAAAAAAGACAATGTAACAAACATCCATAAACGTGGATGCATATGAAAAAGTGCAATATATTTATATGTACAGTAACCTATTTATTTATTTATACATGCACCTTATTGCTTTTTTATCCTGCACTCCCATGAGCTAACGCAACAACATTTCATTCTTATCTGCACTGTAAAGTTCAAATTTGAATGACAATAAAAAGGAAGTCTAAGTCTAAGTCTAATCTACACGTCTGTTAAAATGGAATAAGCACTTATTCTTCTGTTGTTTGAATACTCTACATAATTTTGGGTATTGATCCAATACCAGGTACAGAGGCAGTATTGATCATAGCACTGATGATACTGATACTTCAAATATTAAACAGCATCACATGATTACATTTTTAATCACAAATATAATCAAACAAAAACACAGGATGGCGGTGTAACTAAAGTAATTAAATACTTAAATTATTTCACTCATCCCTTTTATTACATACAAAATTTATAATAAAGTCAATAGTGCAAAATATCGAAACAAATGCAAAAACATATTGGCTCCTATTTTTAAAACAATAACAAAATAAATATTTTGTGATAATACATTGCCCTCTGCTGGTTGTTCAGGGGAGTGTGTAGGTCACATTTATTTGTGCATCTGGTTTGTGATAGGAATGTCTCATCGACACAAAAGCAAAAAAGCCATCCAAATTCAATACAAATACAAAACCTAGCATATTTATATTCAAATCTCAAAAATATATTTACAAATACACGTTTATTTATACAAATTCTTGATTTATTTGTATGTCACATTTTTATATTTATACATTTTATTTGTATATATTTTCAAATCTCAAAAATATATGTACAAATACACGTTTATTTATACAAATTATTTATTTATTTGTATATCACATTTGAATTTGTATTTGTATATTTATTAATATATGCATATGTATAAATATCATATTGATATACAGTATATAAGTTGATGTGAAGAGTGGATCGTGAGATCGACAGGCGGATCGGTGCGGCGTCTTCAGTAATGCGGACACTGTATCGATCCGTCGTGGTGAAGAAGGAGCTGAGCCGGAAGGCAAAGCTCTCAATTTACCGGTCGATCTACGTTCCCATCCTCACCTATGGTCATGAGCTTTGGGTTATGACCATACTTGCCAACCTTGAGACCTCCGAATTCGGGAGATGGGGGGGCGGGGTTGAGGTGGGCGGGGTTTGGTGGTAGCGGGGGTGTATATTGTAGCGTCCCGGAAGAGTTAGTGCTGCAAGGGGTTCTGGGTATTTGTTCTTTTGTGTTTATGTTGTGTTACGGTGCGAATGTTCTCCCAAAATGTGTTTGTCATTCTTGTTTGGTGTGGGTTCACAGTGTGGCGCATATTTGTAACAGTGTTAAAGTTGTTTATACGACCACCCTCAGTGTGACCTGTATGGCTGTTGATCAAGTATGCTTAGCATTCACTTATGTGTGTGGAAAACCGCATATATTATGTGACTGGGCCGGCACGCTGTTTGTATGGAGGAAAAGCGGACGCTAAAGGCAATGCCTTTAAGGCACGCCCCCAATATTGTTATCCGGCTGGAAATCGGGAAAAATTTGGGAGAATGGTTGCCCCGGGAGATTTTTGGTATGGGCACTGAAATTTGGGAGTCTCCCAGGAAAATCGGGAGGGTTGGCAAGTATGGTTATGACTGAAAGGACAAGATCACGGGTACAAGCGGGCGAAATTAGTTTACCTCCGCCGGGTGGCGGGGCTCTCCCTTAGAGATAGGGTGAGAAGCTCTGCCATCCGGGAGGAGCTCAAAGTAAAGTAAAACCGCTGCTCCTCCACATCGAGAGAAGCCAGATGAGGTGGCTCGGGCATCTGGTCAGGATGCCACCTGAGCGCCTCCCTAGGGAGGTGTTTACACTGCAAAAACTGAAATATAAGTAAGATTAAATATCTCAAATAAGGGTGATATTTGCTTATTTTCTGTCTGATAAGATAATTCTTCTCACTAAGCAGATTTTATGTGAGAGTGTTTTACTTGTTTTAAGGGTTTTGGTCCTAAATGATCTCAGTAAGATATTACAGCTTGTAGCTGAGATTTTATGACCTATATTGAGTAAAACATGCTTGAAACTAGAATATCAACTGATGCAAAGCTGTGTCATCAACACTCACAAGCATTGGCATTGTTAGGCCTATTTTAGGGGGGCTCAAGCCCCCCTAAAATGTTCTTAAGCCCCCCTAAATAATTTGGTGTTTAAAACAAAAAAAATAAAAATCTTTTTTTTTTTTTTTTTTACAAATACATGCCGACATATTCATTATAAAGTAGCCCGAATATGAGTTTAAATAAATAATCATATAACCTGTCATTATTCACTCAGTTTCCCCTCACTTCATAGTGTAAGGTAGAGAGCCCCTTTAGTATGTCGGTATCCAATCCATTCCACTTGTTCATATAGAAAATGCCCGCATCACTCAAAATCCAGTCCGCATTTTCTCTGCGACCTTGCTTGCGGTCCTGCAGGTGTACGAAGCACATTAGCACACAGCACTGCAGAACAAGAACCTTGTGTCTGCAATTGTAAATAATTTAGTTTTTAAGTTTTGTGTTTCTTGTAGAATCTATAAAAAGTAATATACATTAGCCTATTGTTAAAATAATGAAAAAAACGTCATTAAATATATTTGTTTTATTGTATTATTACATTAATAGCTGTTGTATTATTATAGGATGGCTTGTTAAACATTTCATAGGATTTTCAGAGGGTGGAAAAACCAAGACATTTAATATAAAATGTAAAATGAATAAATACATAAAAAGAAAAAGAAAAAAAATGGTTAAAAGCCATCATCCCGGGGAGCATTTCATTTCGTCCCGTGCATTTTTTCTACCATCCCCGGGACGACGGGACTACATTAATCTCAAGCCCTGGAAGTTACATTTTATTGTTTGCATTATTTGTTTCAGCATTGCACTTTGAAGATGGTTCCTCTGCTCTTTGACAGCTTTGGCTCTTTTTCAGATCAGCAGACGGACTCTAAGTCTTTCTTAATTACAGTATATATAAAAGTTTCTCATTTCTATTCAGACTTCCATATATATTTAGTTTCCTTAACGGCTTGCCATAATATATATATAAATATATTATATACAAGCCAAATTATCCCGATCCAGATATAACTTTAATTCAAGTAATTAAGTAATATTTCCAGGGCTTGAATTTACAACCATTTTAGTCACATATGTGCCCAAAATGTAATCTGTGCAACTTCAAAATATTTGGGAACAAACAATTATTGTATTATGAACTAAAGTGGTGGCATTAGCCTCTATGTTGTGAATGAATAACATAGAGGCTAATGCCATGACTTTCATTGTGTTTCAGTGTATCTTGAAGGATCATGCAAGTCATTGTTTCTTGTTGATGCTGTAAAGAAAATGTCACTGTGCAAACCCATGTTTGTTGTTGTACTGAACACAGATTGAAAATAAACCCACTGAAATAATAATAATAACAGTGATTAATTTCTAAGTCTTTGTCAGCTGTTTGTGAAGTTTTGTGCTCGTGCCCTACGTTCGCTCGCATCCTGTGCATCTCCTGGGGGCTAAGCCCCCCCTGTCCTTAAAAGCTAGTGACGCCCCTGCTCACAAGTATAAAACTACTTTTTCAAAGTAATAATTTCTTACTTCAAGCATGAAAAAAAAAATCATGATGCCGAGCGCATATCAATTATGTCAAGATAATGGCACTAGCATTTACTTAATTCAAGAATATTTTTCAACATATTGAGCAAAAAGGTCTCTTTTTTTTCTATTAAGAAAAGTGCACTTGTTATTAGTGAGAATGTACTTATTTTAAGGTATTTTTTGGGTTCATTGAGGTTAGCTAATTTTACTTGTTTTGGAAAGTCTTGACAAGCTGAATTTTCTTGTTCTATTGGCAGATAATTTTGCTTAGTTCAAATAAAATACCCCTAATTTTTGTATTTTTTTCCCTTGTTTTTGAACACTGACTTTTTGCAGTGCAGGCCACGTCCGACCAGTAGGAGGCCACGGGGAAGACCCAGGACACGTTGGAAAGACTATGTCTCCCGGCTGGCCTGGGAACGCCTCGGGATCCCCCGGGAAGAGCTGGACAAAGCGGCTGGGGAGAGGGAAGACCGGGCTTCCCTTCTTAGGCTGCTGCCCCCGCGACCCGACCTCGGATAAGCGGAAGAAGATGGATGGATGGAAGTTGATGTGAGACAATCCTACTTCCATAAGCCTACACCAGGGGTCGGCAACCCGCGGCTCTAGAGCCGCATGCGGCTCTTTAGCGCCGCCCTAGTGGCTCTCTGGAGCTTTTCCAAAAATGTATGAAAAATGGAAAAAGATGAGCGGAAAAAAATATATTTTTTGTTTTAATATGGTTTATGTAGGAGGACAAACATGACACAAACCTCCCTAATTGTTATAAAGCACACTGTTTATATAAAACATGCTTCACTGATTCGAGTATTTGGCGAGCGCCGTTTGTCCTACTAATTTTGGCGGTCCTTGAACTCACCTTAGTTTGTTTACATGTATAACTTTCTCCGACTTTCTAGGACGTGTTTTATCCCACTTCTTTTTCTGTCTCATTTTGTCCACCAAACTTTTAACATTGTGCATGAATGCACAAAGGTGAGTTTTGTTGATGTTATTGACTTGTGTGGAGTGCTAATCAGACATATTTGGTCACTGAATGACTGCAAGCTAATCGATGCTAACATGCTATTTAGGCTAGCTATATGTACATATTGCATCATTTGTAGCTATATTTGAGCTCATTTAGTTTCCTTTAAGTCCTCTTAATTCAATTTATATCTCATGACACACTATCTGTATGTAATATGGCTTTTAATTTTTTGCGGCTCCAGACAGATTTGTTTTTGTATTTTTGGTCCAATATGGCTCTTTCAACATTTTGGGTTGCCGACCCCTGGCCTACACCAACATTTTCAGTATTGCAGCAGAGGAAAGCATTGAGGGTAAAAGCGGGAAACAGCGCCCTCTGTGGTGACGTTGTGGAAGTGTCCACCTGATCCTGTATGTCATCCATCGCTGCGCCGCTCCTGAGTGTGGCGTGTTATTATTCCTATCTGTGTTGCAGCGTCCACTCCAGCTGCTAACAGTGTTGCCAGCATTGTGCTGACATATATCTATAGATGTGCTAACATATATCTATAGATGGGCTCCATGAATCGTGCGTCGGTAATCCGCTGTGATGTCACCGTGCAGAAGGAGGAGGGGCTCCGCTTTCTGCTTTAGCCGAACAAGTCGTCGTCTGGACGGACAAACACGACCGCAGCGGGCCGACCGAGCACCGGGAGGAGCATGTGTGTACGGCCGAAGCGGCACCTCTCCTGTACTGACAAACAGGTAAAATGACGCCGTGATTTTGTATTTATTGTATGTTTGTTACTACATTATAGTAATTTGTTAAAAAAAAAACACCTGCTATAATGTAATGTATCGAGGCTCATATCGACAGGTGACATTTTACATCATATTTACTTGAATTTAAAAGTACATTCATCTCTACTAGTAACATTAAAACCCATGTGAATGCTCGTTAATTTGTTTTTGTTGAGCCTTTATAACAGGATGATCTTTCAAGGCCAGGCAAGGATTTAAGAGGCGAATGAGGCCTTCAAAATAAAAGCACTAGACTGTTTGACAAATATGTAATATTTATAGTGGGGGGGGGGGGGGGGGGGTAGTGCAATCTTTAAATATCTGCCCGACACCAAGTACATTTTACTTGGAAATGTTCAAGCTCATTTAACGCTTCTCTGATTTTGCCTTTCAACAAATACAACAATATAAAACAACACCACAAAATAGTACAATTATTCCCTACTATTGCATAACACTTTTGACTCAAAAGTGTTATGCAATAGTAGGGAATAATTGTATTGCTTTATATTTATTATTTTACTTATTTTTTTGACTGGTTTTGTATTTGTTTTGTATCATCCCGTGAGGTGTATATTACTTTTTTTTGTTTGGTTTGTACTTCATGGAGTTTTGCACTTGTTGTGTTTTTTTGTGTTTTTTTTTTTTGTTTTCATTATATTTGGATGTATTTGTTTGGTTTGTATGCTATCCATTAAGTAAGACTATGTATTATGTTGAAGGGGGCAGGAAAATATAAGATTTTCTTCATCCTGTTCCTTCCCAGGCATTGGTGTGTAAATATGTGTTTTGTTGCTAAAGTTGAATTGTCTATTGATCAAAGATGCACATCAATGAAGGAGATAAATAAAAAATGAAATGAAGTGAAAAAAATGGTGCACCGTTGACATTGTTTTGAGTAAAAAAATGTCAACGGTGCGACATTTTTATATATAAAATGAAATGAAAAAAAATGTTGCACCGTTGACATTGTTTTGAGCAAAACAATGTCAACGATGCAACATTTTTTTTTAATTTCTTTTCATTTTTTATTTACCTCCTTCACTGATGTGCATCTTTGATCAATAGACAATTAAACTTTAGCAACAAAACACACATTTATACACCAATGCCTGAGATCAAATCAAATCAAATCAACTTTATTTATAAAGCACTTTTACAATTTACCACAGGGGTAGCCAAAGTGCTGTACAATGGGCAGGTTACAAGATCACACAAGAGAAACAAGCAAACACAACACAACACAAACAGAGCACGATAAAAAATAAATAACTAAAATAAAGGAGAAGGAACAGGATGAAGTAAATCTTATATTTTCCTGCCCCCTTCAACATAATACGTAGTCTTACTTAATGGATAGCATACAAACCAAACAAATACATCCAAATATAATGAAAACAAACAAAAAACACACAAAAAAACACACAAAAAGTGCAAAACTTCATGAAGTACAAACCGAACAAAAAAAAAGGAATATACACATCACGGGATGATACAAAAAAAATACAAAACCAGACAAAAAAATAAGTAAAATAATAAATATAAAGCAAAATGTAAACACTTATGGCTGTCCATATAATCTTATTGTTCTGTCTTTATATATATTTTTCAATTGGAATATATTTTTACAGTCTTTTATCTCATTGTAAAGAGAATTCCATAGTTTACAAATAAGTAAACAAATTCAAAAATATACTCAAGAGCCGCGGGTTGCTGACCCCCGTCCTGATCCATCGAAATAATTCAATATAGAACTTACTATGGAAGGCAAAACTTCTGTCTTAATACTTCTGTAAACAAAAATGTTGCATATCATTGCACGCAAATAAATAAACTCCAACTTTGAGATGTATAGCGTACAACCTTAAGTCTTTTGTCTTGAATAAATGTTCATGTTTTTTTTGTCCCGAATACCTTCCTATGTCCAATAAATTATTACCTAAGTTTGTAAACAATGTAACAATACATCAATAGCAAAATCAACAGTGTACCAAAATGAACAGCACAGCAAAAAAAATAGATTTCTGCGAAAATAAATATAGAAGAGGATCGAAAAATATCACTCTCATCTTGCTATTATAGATCCAAAAGTGATACTACTTTTTGTTTGAATACTATCAATTTTTAAATTGATCTGTCCACCCCTAATAAATATGCAATGTTGGTATTATCATGCTGGCACTATGCAACAAACATAATTTAACACGGGCCAAATGTTTGCTGAGTAAGTATCTCTGCGTGTGTGTGTGTGTGTGTGTGTGTGTGTGTGTGTGTGTGTGTGTGTGTGTGTGTGTGTGTGTGTGTGTGTGTGTGTGTGTGTGTGTGTGTGTGTGTGTGTGTGTGTGTGTGTGGGACTAAGCAACCTTGAGAGGATGAATGAGGCATCCAATTATTATAAAGAAAAGTGCGCACTGAGCAAATTAAAGACACTATTTCCTGGGCCAATAGGCTGGCAATACTGCATTTAAAGGCCCTATTTTGTCCACCTGATTCCAGAGATAGATAATTACTAATATACTGGTAATATTACTCCTAAATAATTGGAGATTAAATTACACAATTTACAAAAAACTCAGTAATGATGAAACTTTTAAAGGTGCCATATGTACTAATGTGGCCAGAAATGGTACTGCAATCACGGTCAAACACTCTCCATGACTGAGGTTGCCAGATACGCAGCCGAATCCTACTCCTACTCCAAGGAACTTCAAATGGCAATTGACGAGTCCTACGCTGTAGGTTTCTCTTGTTTATGCTTCTTGCAAGATGGTTTACTAACTAATTATGCCACTTTTTACTGATGTCGATTAGCCAAATGTATTTGTAAAGTTACGCAGCAATATTTTCGTCGGGAGTCGCGACAGATTTTTGGCATTACCCTGTTAAAATGTTTAGTTTGACCGCTCAAACCACCATCGAAATAATTTTTCTAATTGGTCAAAAGGTAGAGGGCGGGGCATCGAAATGAAAACAATAACAATATTCCGGGGCTGTAAATCTAATTTTGAAATGAGCATATCCCGGCTGAACTACCGTTATCAGTTATAAAGGTATTCGAAAAGAACATGATCAGTGTTTCCCATAAACTGCCAAGATACCTGTGGCGGTGGGGGCGTGGCTATGGGCGTGGTCACCATGACATCATCGGGTAATTTGCATAATTTACTACAATGATATGATTTTCTCTAAAAAGGCTCAAAAAATGTATACTTACTAATTAATAATAACAGTTTTGTTTTAAACGTCCATCCATCCATTTTACAATGTAATTACAACACTTTATGTACATATTTATATACAGATTTGAACAATAAGTTATTCACTGAAATATATTTATTAATTGTGGTTCTTACAAAAAATATATCTTATAAAATATAAAAGCTAAAATGTCTCTTAAAGCTCTGCCCCTTTAATTAGTGCATACTAAATAATTTAACTTTAGCCTACTACTACAACCATATTATTTACCAGCAACATAAAGTGAAACAGAGGCAGAGGTGTCCTGCCACAGTCAGTAACAAATAAACAGAAAACAGTAGTGGTCAAATACAAATAAGGCAACAAGAGAAGTATCCTACACTTCTCTTTTGTAAAGTAAATCTGAACAGCCTATATGGGCATATACAATAACTATATGATTTGCCTGAGAAGCTGGACAGGACCAAAAAAAAAAAAAAAAAATATATATATATATATATATATATATATATATATATATATATATATATATATATATATATATATATATATATATATATATATATTATTTTATTTGTGGCGGACGTAATTCTTTCGTGGCGGGCCGCCACAAATAAATGAATGTGTGGGAAACACTGATGATTTATTAATGCCTTTTGACATATAAGGGCCATTTAATGATGACTTGACATTAAATTATTACATATGGCACCTTTAAGACTTGAAGTGTCTGATCCAGGGTTTCCCCTCGACTGCCAAGATACCTGTGGCAGTGAGGGCGTAGTCAGTCAGGGGCATGCTTATGGGCGTGGCCACCATGACATAATCAAATCATTTGCATAATCTGCTATGACGATATGATTTTCTTAAAAAATATTGTTTCATGAGTGTTTTTTTACAGTTGACTCTCCTTAGTTGTATCCTGCTTCTAAATGTGTATTTTAACTGCTGTGCAGCACTTTGTGAAACTTTGTTTTCTAAAATGTGCTATTTAAATAAGGTCGATTGGATTGGATAAAAAAAGGTAAAAAAAAATGTGTACATACATTTAAAAACAAATCTGTTATTAATAGTTAGTATTAAGATATATTTGTATATAATTTTGCCACATTTTCAATTGTTGCTTATTGTACCATGTACTTTGAGAGGTGTTCAAGTGTCATTCTCGAGACTTTTAATGACTTTTTTTTTTTTAATGAAAAACGACTAGCAACTAATCTAATATTTTTCTGGTGTTATTATAAAATGTAGCCGTGATTAGAGACTCTTAACTTTTGTCCCTAGATGTCCCTGACTAAAGAGAAGAGCTATAGCAAGCATGACGTCACATTTGCTTCGCGCTTCTCCATTTAAACTTTCTCTTCTTTAAAGCCGCCACTGTCCTCTTAATATTTGCACATTTTGTAGATCACTGTCCATGGGTATATTTGGTTACATCCACATCACAGACATGCTGACAACGCTCTGTGCCTTGTTTATATCCGGGTTCGGCAGCACTGTTTTCGGTAATTAAAGTATTTTTTCGGTGGTCGAGTTTTTGGTACATCACTAGTGCGCAAATAGTAGGCTACATATATATATCCGTTCAAACTGTAACAACCTGCTGGTGGTAATGTTTTATGTTCGTGTGGTTTGGATTTGATGTCAGTTTGTCCCATGTTTACAAACATACCGTCTGTGCCTGAAAGGTGATTGGTGGAAAATGAGGAAGTGTTGTGGTGTGTCTGGCGCGGAATCGTGGACTCAGAGACAGAAAGTCTGTAGACAGGAGGTAAAATATGTTGGAATTGTGCTATTTGTTATCATAAGATTGGTTAAAAAAAATAAGAACAGCATCTGACTTCTGGGGGTACAATATATTATATTACTTTAATTTGTTTTCAAGTAAAAAAATAACTTATTTTCAAGGTGTGGCGGTAATAAAAATGCTGTTGCGGTCCGCCACATTCAATTACATTAAGGGAAACACTGTGATCTATAAAAGTTTTGCATGTATTAAAACATGTGCAAACTTGATAGCACGCAAACTTGAGCTACTAAGTTTGTGTGCTGAGGATTGCGTCTCTTGAATGATCAAAATAGTTCAAAATCCATTTAGTATGTTTGTCTTGATGTATATGCAGTAGGGCTGCAGCAACTAATCGATTAAGTCAATTAAAATCGATTATAAAAATAGTTGGCGATTAATTTAGTCATCAATTCGTTGGATCTATGCTATGCGCATAGGCAGAGGCAATTAAAAACAATTTATTAAAATTTTTATTTCTTAAATAAGTAATGGATTCGCTCAATTCCGCCTATAAAGCGTTCTAAAAAACATGAAAAAAACCTAATACATGCTGTAAGTATTTATGGAATGTAGTAACAGACAGAAGCTGAGCCGGAAGGCAAAGCTCTAAATTTGCCGGTTGATCTATGTTCCCATCCTCATCTATGGTCAGGAGCTTTGGGTTATGACCGAAAAGACAAGATCACGAGTAGAAGCGGCCGAAATGAGCTTTCTCCGTCGGATGGAAGGGCTCTCCCTTAGATATAGGATGAGAAGCTCTTCACATCGAGAGGATCCAGATGAGGTGGTTCGGGCATCTGGTCAGGATGCCCCCCGGACCCCACCCCAGGGAGGTATTATGGGCACGTGGGACCGGTAAGAGCCACGGGGAACACCCAGGACACGTTAGAGAGACTGTGTCTCCTGGCTGGCCTGGGAACGCCTCGGGATCCCCCGGGAGGAGCTGGACGAAGTGGCTGGGGAGAGGGAAGTCTGGGCTTCTCTGCTTAGGCTGCTGCCCCCGCAACCCGACCTCGGATAAGCGGATGATGGATGGATGGAGTAATAATAATAACATGTAAAGTTACTGTACATATTTTGTGTGGCGCATTAATTTCACAAACACATCACAATGTTCCCTATTTCCTTAACAACTACTATCACTGACCATGGCAACTTTCATGAAAGCCACGACGACTAATTTGGGACAAATGATGATCTAGAACCGTATATCATTGAGGATGAGCTCAAAGTTTTAGAAGCTGAGTGATAAACAGATCTATTGCTAAGTTCGAAACAATAAATACAAACTACGAACATAATAAAACAATTCTTTACTCAATGTCTGCTTTTACTGGGATGCCGACTGATTAAATCAGGGGTCCCCAAACTTTTTGACTCACACACATATATATATATATATATATATATATATATATATATATATGTATATATATATATATATATATATATATATATATATATATATATATATATATATATATATATATATATATATATATATATATATATATATATATATATATATATATATATACACATATATATACTGTATACATACATATACTGAACAAAAATATAAACGCTTTTGGTTTTTTGCTCCCATTTTCATGAGTTGAACTCATATATACGGTGAGGAAACAGCTCGCAGATGGCCTGGCCAAGATCAATCAAAGCCAACTCCCTGGGAAGTACAAAGTATGGTTCTACCAGTTCATACTGTACCAAAGGGTGAGGTGGCCACTGAAGATGAGCGAAATCCCCTCCTCAGTGGTAAGCAAGATGGACGGGCTGGCAAACTCTTCATCAGAAAGTGGCTGGGACTACCAAGGTGCCTCTCAGACATAGGCCTCTTTGGTAGGAACACACTTCAACTACCACTGCGATCCATCCGCCTGGGATACAAGCAAGAGAAGGCTCGGCTGGTCCTGGAGCTGAGGGAATCCACTGACCAGCTGGTGAGAGCAGCGGGCACCCAGATAAGAACAGGAAGAAAGTGGAAAGCCCAAGAAGAGGTCGACACGGCAATCTGCAGGCTGAAGCACCGTGAAGTGGTTGGTAGAGTTCAGGAAGGTAGAGCAGGCCTTGGGAGGAGCGAGGCTCCCTTGTTCTGATCAAAGGCTTCCAAAGAAGACCGGAGAGCCATGGTGGTGGCAGAAGTGGCAAGAACTGAGCAGGAACGACGAAACATCAAAGCGGTGTCCCAGGGCCAGCAAGGTCATTGGACATCGTGGGAAAGTCTCACAGACAGGGGTGCAAACTAACTTTTTGACCAACTCGCCAAGTGGCTAGTAGGTGAAAAAACATACTCGCCAACCATATTTTTTACTCGCCAAATGCCAAAACAAACTATTTCCTTTACCATTGTATTCCGCCATGTAGAAGTGTTCACGTCACATTAAAACCAATTCTACAACCAACCAGGGGCCACAGTATAGTATATAGAGTATATAGATTCTTTTTTTTACTATCCTATGAAACTAGAAGCAGGACGCATGATGCAGTGCAGATAAGATTTTAAAAGATCTGTATTCAATAAAATTTAAGTAATATACAAGTTTTACAGTGCATTGATTGCTACAAAGAATAAAGAAATAGTTAAATATTTTTCAACATTGTCTGGATATTTACATTAATTTTTTTACATTTAAACATTAAAAAATATCTGCATTCAATAAAATAAAAGTAATATGCAAGTCTGATTGACCGTGAACTGCTTGCTACAAAAAATATAGGAAAAAAATATTAAATCTGTTGCCAACATTGTCTGGATATAAATAATGAAAGAACATTAATGAAAGAACATCAGATTAACATATATAGAAAAAATTAACGTCTCAGAACTTCACCGCCCCTCCCCGTGTGTGTGTGTGTGTGAGAGAAAGAGCTTTGTGTGTGTGACATTGTGAGTGAGTGAGTGAGTGAGTGAGTAAGTGAGAGAGAGCTAAGTGTGTGTCGGTGTGTGAGAGCTGTAGCCTAGGTGGGTGTCTGTAACACTGTCACTGTCGATGTGTAACCACAATCATTAAACTGTCACTTTACATCCATGGCATTTGTAATGTAAATATAAACACAGGACACAGCTAACAATTACCTGCATTGCCAGACGTAGTCGGTGATGGGTCGACCTTTCTTGGCGATGGCGTGCGCATTTCGGAAAAGAAGCTTCATCTTCTGGGTGTTTACGTCCGAGAGTTTAGTGAGAACTTGCACCGAGGGCGCTTCATGGAGTGGGGCAGACTTGGCTTGCTTTATTTTCATATTTTTGTCGTGGTTGCGAGTGCCTTCATGTGATATTATACTTTCAACTTTCATCGAGGAGCAGCCCACAACAAAGTGACTCGCCTGACTTTTTTTGTCCTTTCCAAAAGTTGTGCACACAGTGCAAAACATGATGTTGTTCTTGACAGTCAGCCAGTCGCGTTTTTTCCCTGCATCGTCGTATAGCCACTTCGTCTGAAACTTTCTCCCCCCAGTTCCAGCGCTGGTCGGTTTGGGTTTCGCAG
This sequence comes from Entelurus aequoreus, assembly GCF_033978785.1. NCBI lineage: Eukaryota > Metazoa > Chordata > Actinopteri > Syngnathiformes > Syngnathidae > Entelurus > Entelurus aequoreus. Next base: position 36,204,867 of record NC_084751.1, read on the forward strand.
CATTCGCATCGCGACCCCCCTCCTCCTCCTCCTCCTCCTCCTCCTCCTCCGTCCGTGCCTTTTTAGCTATGGGTTTCAGGAAGCGCCACATAACGATAAGATTTATAGGCTTAAGGCTAGGAAGAATGATTGTTAGCTATTAAGACTCGAGTAACGTTACCGGTACACTCTGTGACTGTCGCCTGAGAGATATCCCTGTAGTGCGCGCTCTAAGCTAACTACTAGGCTAGCTAACTGCCGTCTCTTAGCAACTAGTCTACGGAACGTCGAACGTGACATCACAACAAATATGTGCTTGGTAAAATAATGATCTCCGTGTTGCTTTAGGTACCGGTAAGCGCTGCATTATTGCTGTTGTGAACCTCACTTTTTCAACTCGCCAGCGTGGCAAGTTAGGCAAATATTTTACTCGCCAAAGCTAAAAATAGCTCGCAAATGGCGACTGGCGAGTGTTAATTTGCACCCCTGCTCACAGACAGGTCTATGTCATGGTCTGACCTGTGGAAGATCCCCCAAGCCAGGCTCAGCTTCCTGATCAGAGCAACGTACGACACCTTGCCTTGTCCCCGAAACCTCCACCAATGGTTTGGTGCCGAGGAGATCTGTCCCTCTGCAACACCATCAACGCAAGCCTCCAGCACATCCTGTCGGGCTGCACTACAGCGTTGCCGCAAGCTGGCAAGACTCCTCTCATCAGGAAATGAGTGGAGCATGAGGGTCGACCTGGGGAAGTAGCTCCAGTTGCCCAGGGAGATCGTCGAAACATCGCTACGGCCAGACCTGGTCTTCTGGTCAGAGGCTTGCAAGACGGTTCTTCTGGTCGAGCTCGCTGTCCCATGGGAGTGGGGGTTGGAGGCTGCTTATGAGCGGAAGCGAGCCAAGTACTCTGACCTGGCAGCAGAGTGCAGGGAGGCTGGCTGGAAAGCTGTCATCTGCCCTGTGGAAGTGGGGTGTAGGGGCTTCGTGGGTTCCTCAACTGCCCTCCTACTCCAAGACATCGGATGCACAGGATCGGGGCACCGGAAAACCATGAAAGAGCTGGCTGAGAAGGCGGACAAAGGCAGCTTTGAGTTCAACTCAAAAGATCTAAACCTTTTACTATAGCCACAAAATATCTATTCCTCTCAAATATTTGTTCACATATCTGTCTAAATCTGTTAGTGAGGACTTCTCCTTTGCCAAGATAATCCATCCCACCTCACAGGTGTGGCGTATCAAGATGCTGATTAAACAGCATGATTATTGCACAGGTGTGTCTTAGGCTACCCAAAATAAAAGGCCACTCTGAAATGTGTAGTTTTGCGTTATTGGGATCTGGGAGAGGTCAGAAAATCTGTCAGTATCTGGTGTGACCACCATTTGCCTCACGCAATGCAACGCATCTCCTTCGCATGGTTGATCAGGTTGTTGATTGTGGCCTGTGGAATGTTGGTCCACTCTTCAATGGCTGTGTGAAGTTGCTGGATATTGGCACAAACTGCAACACATTGTCGTATACGCCGATCTACAGCATCCCAAACATGCTCAATGGGTGACATGTCTGGTGAATATGCTGGCCATGCAAGAAGTGGGATGTTTTCAGCTTCCAGAAATTGTGTACAGATCCTTTCAACATGGGGCCATGCATTATCATGCTGCAACATGAGGTGATGGTCTCAGGTGAATGGCCCAACAATGGGCCTCAGGATTTCGTCACGGCATCTCTGTGCATTCAAAATGCAGTCAATAAAATGCACTTGCATCCGTTGTCCATAACATACGCCTGCCCACACCATAACCCCAACCCACCATGGGCCACTCGATTCACAACGTTTACATCAGCAAACCGCTCTCCCACACGATGCCACGCACGCTGTCTGCCATCTGCCTTGAACAGTGAAAACCGAGATTAATCCGTGAAGAGAACACCTCTCCAACAAGCCAGACGCCATCAAATGTGAGCATTTTCCCTTTCAAGTCGGTTACGACGATGGACTGCAGTCAGGTTGAGACACCAAAGAGGACGATGGGCATGCAGATGAGCTTCTCTGAGACGGTTTCTCATAGTTTGTGCAGAAATTCTTTGGTTATGCAAACCAAATGTTGCAGCAGCTCTCTTGGTGGCTTGTCTCAGACGATCCTGCTGGATGTGGAAGTCCTGGGCTCGTGTGGTTATAAGGGGTCTGCGGTTGTGAGACCGGTTGGATGTACTGCCAAATTCTCTGAAACGCCTTTAGAGACGGCTTATGGTAGAGAAATTAACATTCAATTCATGGGCAACAGCTCTGGTGGACATGATGGACGGGTACTGTAGTTACGAGAATATTATTTTATTATTTTATTTTATTATTTTATTCAAAGCACCAGCCTGGTCTTAAATTGTTGTAATCGAGATGAAGCTTCATGTATTCAAACATTTGTCATTACAAACTTACAAAGACTTGCCAGTTAGTTATTAGTTCATAAAAGTAATACAAATGCCAGAGTTAGCTCATCTTAGGGGTTATGTGTCAGGAGTGGATACATGATATTGTTTGTGTTAAACAACAAATAACTAAGATAATAGACATATTGGATTGTTAAAGGGAGTGACATTCCTTCAAAATTCTATTTAGTGCGATTACTGATGACTCAGGGTACTTGTATGTGCAAGCAGCACGTGTGTTGTTGTCAGCGGGTGTTTGTCACTAGTGGATTAGCGACTTAATGGGTTAGTAAATCCTCCTCCCTGCAGCTTTCACTGCATCCTGACAGATGGAAGTGTTGCACTTAGCTCTGCAGACGCACCACTGCTGTGCTGGGCCATCTGCAGCTGGGCCAAGCCCTCCTCCATGAGCCTCTTCCCAAGCTGCCCGGCGTCTGCTCGTCCTGCTGGTTTTTGTGGTCAGATTACTTGATCGACTTTGGGGACAACATTAACCTTGGCCCTCTGTTGATTAGTTTTTTTCCCCCACTATATTTAATTGCAAACACACCACCTACTGATTTCATTCATTAATCACTCAATGGCAAGACAATGAATCTGAATGTTTGCTTTTACCAAGTTATTTTGGACTAAATGCTTCCAACTTTGCGGTTACAATCAGAGGATGGAGTGCTGGAGTTTGCCCATTCTTTACTGTGGACAAGTTGTACCCTTTTTTACTGTATATTGTTGGGCTGTCTTCTTGGACTAAGGGTTTTCATAGTCAAATCTGATCAGTCGAATATATGGCATTGTTTTTTTAGAAGATAAATAAACGGATTGGGATGGAATGTAGTAATGTATACTGACTGGTGACACGGTGTCAGTAAGGTCACATGGACGTAGATCTAACTGCTATACAGGGATTCTTCTAAAGTTAAATACAAAAACGTATAAAAGGAATACAGTCTTTCATTAAAGAGAACAACACAAATACAATGTGTGACTTTTTCTAGTTTAAAAAAGGTCTAAATCTCTCTGATAAATGTCTATAGATGTTGTCTTTCATCCAGGTCATTGTGTATTCTCAGGGCATTCAATCGATCGCAACTGGACTGTTTGCTTTTTGTTCGAAGGCGTTTCGTGTCTCATCCAAGTAGGCTACATCAGTTCATGCTCATAGACTCTGATAAACAAATCAGCACGGTAGAGATTGAATAGTTTGTGACAAGGCTGCACGATTTTGAGAAAAAACCTAATTGCAAATTTTTCTCTCCAAAATTGCAACTGCGATTTGATTTGGGATTTTTATATTTTATATATAAAACTGCGAAAATAACAAGTGAAGAAAGACATGTTACTATTAGACTGACAGCATATTCTTGTCTCAAGGTGCCACAAATTAGAACAATATGCAATCATTTACTTCAAAAAATATTTGGCTTTATGCAGACAGACTCAAAGCTTTTGTTTAAATCATATTCTTAAACTGAAGAAATAATAAAAACTATACAGTTATGATAAGGTAATGCAATCATAATATATAATAATAATGCAAGTAACCACTTAAAAGGATATAATAAACTTGTATTCGTCATTACTGTTGGATTGTTTACTATTGTACTGTAATTGGACGGTTGTTATCCTAAATAAATACATAAACAAAAATTAAATGTACTCATTTTTGTAACCCTATAAATACTGAACATCTTAAAGTGCATTTTTTTCCCAGTTGGAAAAATGAGGTTGCACGATGTCTTTTTCTTTATTGCTATCACACAATAACGGCGACATTTTCGCTCGTTCGTCCGTGTTGACAGGCTCCTATCGCTCATCCTATTTGAAGCTGAAATGTTTCCACAACGGTAACTTTGGGCTTATAATCTTATGTTTGTCCTCCTGGCTGTCTGTACTGTGAGTGTGTTGGCGGCGGCATCCCGCTCGAGTCTGTGCCAAGACAAAGATTGTGAATGACTGAAAAGAGGGGTCACGCTGTTCAGTTATTGCACTGTTAAATAAACACGCTCGGGTACGGTGCACAAAGTCAGACGTCTTACTTTCTGTTTGAAACGAGAGACAAACAAACGCTAGGCTAAACAATTCTGATTGGGGAACATGGCTGTTCAATTTAAACAAACAACCTCAGCCTCCTGCGGTTGTTTACAGCATTAATAAAAACTCCGAAGTCAATTCGATTTTGATTAATCGTGTTTAGTTTTGTGAGGTCCTAAGCTCTGGTGTTGCACCAAGAAGATATCAAACTTGATTGAATAGAGGAAGGGAAAGTCGTAACAGTGTTTCCGTATGTGAACCTGTAGAAGGATCATTACCTCTGCCAGAGAAGAGATACCGGTATAAACCGTATACCTGTATTCTGACAAAAAATACAGTGGTATCAGTTTTGGTCCATATGGCCCAGCCCTAGTATCGGCCAATACTTAGGGCTCCAAAATTGGTATTGTATTAAAATGGTTGTATTAGGGCACCTCTATTTGCAAGCCCATTTTTGGTGGTTGTTTTCTTTCCTGCTATCAGTTTGCACAGTTTGTCCTTTGGGTTTCCTTCTTCAGTAAGTTGATGTTGTGAGTCTTCTCTCTCAATGCGATACATGGCTAGGTCTATAACTGATAGATACCCTGATAGCCACGTCACATTTCATCAGTATCAAATGTAGCCATGTACCTCCCAGTACAGTTATTATTCAGATCAGTGGCTTATCCATCGCTCTGTGTCGAGTCTAATCTTACATCAGAGAAATATCTCTACTTGTCCTCCCACTCTGTCCCCTCTTGACCTTTTGTCTTCTCTGCTCTGCCAGCTGCTGCTGGGTGCGTGGAAGTAGAAGAGAGTGCACCGAGCATCCGTATAATTCCCCAGGGATTTAGTATTAGCTTCCTTGTGGAGATTTCCTTGAAAACGTAACTTACTGAATTAGTGGTTTGGATGCTGCTTCACAGCAAGAAGGTCTTCTACTGTCAGTCTTAGCTTCATGTGTGGAGTTTAGATTAGGTCATTGAATGAATTCAAATGGAAGAATATAAGCACGACAGTTCAGTCCAGCACTTAAATTCTGATGGTTGATGGCTTCTGTTTTGATAGCATTGTCACACCGAATGCTCCAAGACCAATGTTCATATCTTCATTGCAGTCACTTCACTTCGAGCCTAAATTATCAATGTCTTCTTCTGGCAAGGAGTCCCTACTATTTTATTTATTTATGTTACTTAAAGACACAGCTGACCACATAATACACTGTAGATTTCATCATTCAAAAATTTCAAGGAAACTTATAATATAGTTGTACACTTAACCCTAGTTTGCATGTTCTACCTGTGTATGTGTCTTTGATTTCACCATTAGGGCTGCACAATACAATACAACAGACCTGTTTCTCTACTTCCAAAATTTCGATTGCGATTCAAACTGCGATATTTATATTTTATACGTAAAAATGCATACAACTGTGAAAATAACGAGTGAAGGAAGACATGTTACTTTTAGACTTTCAATCAACATATTCTTTTTTCAAGGTGCCACACATTAGAACAATATGCAACAATCTACTTTAAAATATATGGCTTTATGCAGACAGACTTATAAGCCTTTGTCTACACCATGCTTTTGAACTGAAGAAATAACCAATAAAAACTATTAATTGAGGATAATGTTCTGTAACCTTAATATACAATAATAATGCAAGTAACCATATAAATGGATATACACTTTTATTTATCATTGATGTAGAATTGTTTACCATTGTACTGTAATTGAAAGGTAAATAATTTGTTATATTACCTAAATAAATAAACAAAGAAACAATTCAATGCACTCCTTTTTCTGTATGTGATTAGTAGTTGGAAAAACGAGGCCGGACTATGTCTTTGTGCTTATTACCATGAATCGATCACGGCATTCTTGCCCGTTCGTCCGTGTTGATAGGCGTGTGTTCCCCATCTAATTTGAAGCTGGAATATTACCACAATAGGATATTTGGCTTTGTAATCATCTTGTTTTCCACCTAATTTTTGTTACTTTGCGGCGCACTTTTTACTGGCGAGTCGCGAATAGGGAGGCCGTCTGTGGTTGCTGTGTGTGTAAGCGAGCTGTCTTGCTCTCCACCCACTGAAACAAATATTTTTAATGACTGGAAATAGGGCTCACTGTATTCAGCATGCTAACAGTTAGCATGTGTCACAAAAAAAGCTATATGACTCTAAAGTGTAGGGCTGCGGAATTAGACAAAAAAGTGTAAAATTAGCTCATAAAGTTAGCATGCTAACTGTTAGCAATTGTCACATACCAAGTTATATGACTCTTAGGTGTATGGCTGCGGAATTAAAGAAAAAAGTGTAAAATTTGCTGAAAAAGTTAGCATGCTAATGTTAGCATGCTAAAGTTATTATTCTAACAGTTAAAGTACCATATGTAATAATGTGGCCAGAAATGGTACTGCAGGTTGCCAGATACGCAGCCGAATCCAGCTCGATCGATTAGGCTACTCTAAGGAACTTCAAACTTCCACTGCCTCTTACTAGGGCAGGGGTCGGCAACCTTTACCACTCAAAGAGCCATTTTGACCCGTTTCACAAATTAAAGAAAATAATGGGAGCCACAAAACTCTTTTGAAATTTAAAATGAAATAACACTGCATATAAACTTTTTTTTTGCTTTGTGCTATGTATAAACCAGGGGTCTCAGACACGCGGCCCGCACCTTAATATGAAAATGTAATGTTAGTGCAGCCCGCAAGTTTTATATGAATGCCGCTTGACAGCGTCATACTTGCCAACCCTCCCGATTTTTCCGGGAGACTCCCGAATTTCAGGGCAACTATTCTCTCGAATGTCTGCTGATTTTCACCCAAACAACAATAATAAGGGCGTGCTCTACAACCTGTACATACAGCGTGCCAGTCCAGTTACATGTTATATTAGGCTTCTGCAGACACACATGAGTGACTGCAAGGCATACTTGGTCAACAGCCATACAGGTCACACTGAGGGTGGCCGTATAAACAACTTTTAACACTCTTACTAATATGCGCCACACTGTGAACCCACACCAAACAAGAATGACAAACACATTTCGGTAGAACATCCGCAACGTAACACAACATAAACACAACAGAACAAATACCCAGAATCCCATGCACCCCGGAAGAGTTAGGGATGCATGGGATTCTGGGTATTTGTTCTGTTGTGTTTATGTTGTGTTACGGTGCGGATGTTCTCCCGAAATGTGTTTGTCATTCTTGTTTGGTGTGGGTTCACAGTGTGGCGCATAATAGTAAGAGTGTTAAAGTTGTTTATATGTCCACCCTCAGTGTGACCTGTATGGCTGTTGACCAAGTATGCCTTGCAGTCACTTGCGTGTGTAAGCAGAGGCCGCATACAACATGTGACTGGGCCGGCACTCAGATAGTATGGTGAAAAAGCGGACACGACGACAGGTTGTAGAGGACGCTTATTAAGGCAGTGCCATCACGGCACGCCCTCAATATTGTTGCCCGGGTGAAAATCTGAGAATATTTGCCCCGGGAGATTTCCGGGAGAGGCACTGAAATCCGGGAGGCTCCCGGAAAAATCGGGAGGGTCAGCAAGTATGCAGCTGAGCCGCATCAGAGTGGTCAAAGAGCCACATGCGGCCAGCTCCGGAGCCGCGGGTCGCCGACCCCTGTACTAGGGGTTGAGTTGCTGGGACTACAATAGTTGAGTAGACAAGCGTTTTGTCAATAACAAATCTCTAACCAACACATTTTACACAGAAATTAGGCTATTTTCAGGAAGAAGTACGTCATGCCTGCGTACAATATCACAATAAATGGCAATCATATGGTTATGGTCAGTGCTATCAGAAAACAAAGACTAAAACAAACTACAACCAACGCTAGCAATGGTTATACAGGTAAAAATAAGTAGAGCATGCTTTGCAGCCTAATCGCCCAAAACTAAAAAGGAGACATTTTACGAAGGTATGCCAATAGAATGAGGAATTATTTTATCATGTTATTTGGCTATCTCCATACGTTTCACATTACCATGATGACAGCCGTGCTAATGTTGGAACCCATTTCCTCAGCGTATCAGCATATTGAGAACGAAATAGGCACTGACACTACCCATATCCACTAGTTTTATTTGTCGAAAATATATTATGCCCTGTCAGTTTGAATACACATCGACATATAGGCTAACGGGCATATATTTCCCCCGTTAGCCTATATGTCGATGTGTCATTGACCAGTCTAGCATGCTAAGCAGTACACTAGGAGCGAAGCACCATCACACTAAGCATTCGTTGCACGAACATACTAGCTTTGTTAAACAAGATCATAGATTGTATTGGACATTATAGTTTACATATGAAATGTCCATTTCCATTTATTACAAGTAATAAGAAAACGTAAATGCCTGACTTACCTATTAAGGAGGAAATTAGCAAGTTTGGCGTCAGATGAAAAATCTTCTCCGCCTTCAATCGTCTCCATCTTTCAAAGGCATCCCCGATACAAATCCTTGTTTTGTTCCTGGTTTTGTCATAAATAAGTTGAGAATCGTAACGACGCCTTTTAGATTTTAGATCTGAACCAGTGGCAGTAGCCAGTCGAAGAGGGCAGTGCGTAACTGGGATGTAACATACTCACGGACTTTCTAATTGGTCAAACGGTTGAGGGCGGGACATCGAAATGAAAACAATAACAAGATTTCGGGGCTTTAAATCTAATTTCGTTATCAGTCATAAAGGTATTCGAAAAGAACATGATTTATTAATGCTTTTTGACATATCAGGGCCATTATTGATTGAGACTTTTATTAGTGCAACCTACTAATAAAAGTCTCAATCAATAATGATGACTTGACATGGAATTATTACATATGGTTCCTTTAACAAGTGTCACATACCAAGTTATATGACTGGTGTAAATGGTTGCAAATCTAGTTTAAAACGTTAGCATGTGTCACGTATCAAGTTATATGACTAAGGTGGCTGTGGAATTAGAAAAATAAATGTAAAATTTGCTGAAGATGTTAACCAGCATGCTAACATTAGCATGCTTAGAGTTAGCATATGTAACATACCAAGTTTCATTACTTTAAGGTGTATGGCTGTGGAATTAGAGGAAAAAAATGTAGCAAGAAATGCTAGCATGCTAACATTCTCACAAGTATGCTAGCAAACTTGCTCGACACCACTGCATATTGAAAAAACTATGATTTTTCTACTGGGGGTGGCCCTGTTGTCTGTCTATGTTGTGTGCCCATTGAACTTTTAGTTACGTCACTGTACAGATACCAGACTCAGACACATGAGTGAAGGGACTGTCACGTGTTTTCAAAATACTTTATTTCAATTAGATGTAGTGGCCATTAAACAACGACACAGCATTTTCCGCATGATTTGTTGAAAAACTTCATGCCGAACGAAGTCGGATTGTGGCCAGACGCTTTGAGATCTAGACTTTTCGAACATACCGTGAGCTTTGGGGAATGTTCCGATAAGTGGAAAAATAACCGAGGTTGAGCGAGTTAGAGCATGTGAATTTTGGTGTTTTGGAGGTTTCCAGAGCTGACATTTAACATTGGAGTCTGAGAGATTTTGCTGACTTTTTTGTGTATTTGAGGGCCAACAGAAGCAACATGGTACACATGACCTCAATTAAAAGTGACATTTTATGAGAGAGTACATGTGTGTCTATGTTTTCATCGCAGGGGAAGCTGCAGTCTTAGTGCAATTGCCACTGGCTTACTCTCTGGGCTTGTGGGGGCAGATCTACACGCTCCCTCGTGCAGCAAATACTTGACTGCTTGGATGTAATTAGCGAATTATAATGCATGATGCGATATACACGTCTCTTTTACTTGTATTATATTAAGAACATAGTCAGAGTTTTTCCCATTTCTCTCTCAGGCCAGCATGGAGGTGATAATGCCCTGCTCTCTGGTATTCCAAAAAGAATATTAGAAATCTACAATTATAACAAAACTCAGCTGCACGCGTGGTGACGAGGTGTTTTAAAGTTGCTGAATGGGCTTCCCGTCCACTTCAAGCTCGATTTTTAAAGTCCTATTATTAGTTAACAGAGGGGTCATTTGATTATTTTTCTACATTTAAAACACTTCCTTGTGGTCTACATAACATGTAATGGTGGTTCTGTGTTCAACGTTTTGCAACGATTATGTTTTACAGAATGTTTTACAGCTGATTTCTGACCCTCTCTTCAGGATGCGCCGTTTTATATACGTGCCTCCATTTCGACAGCGTGTTCCGCCGTCATCCATATATGGATAATCCGCTGACGTCACAGACGGGGAAAATGTCACAGATTGTGCAAAATCCAAATGGTTCGTTTGGAGGAAGTATGTAGAAAGGCAAGATTGTTTTATAAATATCTCCGCTAGTTTCAGTTCACATTTTCGGGACTTATGCAGATCCCAAATACACAAAAACAGGCACCACCTGTTACGTGATCGGCAGGTCACTTTTAAACCTTTTCTTGGGCAGTTTGTGATAACTTCTTTGTCTTTTCTGTTTATGAATCTGCAGGCTGAGTTCTAAAGATTGGAGTCACATCAACACAATAAAATGAGCCATAAGTATCCGGAAGGGTGGACTGGGGAAGTAGGCAAGGAACGCCCAGCAGCCTCGGTTCCTCAGCGGTCCAGGCAGGACAATGGATCAGTGCCGGGAGACCCTCCTATACGCCGAACCTGGAGACCGTGTCAGATGCTTAGTCAAGATGGAGAGTTGAGTTCCCACCATCATCATCATCATCATCATCAACAATTGTCTCATCAACACCACCCACACGCAGCTCGTAATCCACCACATCAACGCAATCGTCAGTCATCAGTAAATGGACTAAGCCAAAACCAGGGTCAGTATTCTGGTACTGTACCAGAGGTGGTCCCTTTTAATGAAAGTCAAGAAAGTGATCAACGTCCTGTCCAACAGCCTCGCGCTGCTGTTAACCGTTACCGCCGCCGTGGTGACCCAAATCCAAGGCTCAGAGCTCACAAACCGAAGCCTGCAAACAAAGAGATACTGCAAACATTATCAGTTGCAGAACCAAGGGAAGGTCCTGCAGACATTACAGAGGAAGACATGACAGATATATCTCCAAAGGACCAAATACAGGGCAGAGGATCTCCCTATCAGACTCCTGTTGCTGTGGTCACCCCTACCCACCTCTCATCAGAGGCAGTACATCTTGACCTGCAACAGAATTTCCAGGATATTGATGTGGTCTGTGAAGATGACGTGAAGGAAGTTAAGGAGGATGAAAAGCCAGAGCCGTCATTAAATGGAGGAGATCATCAACCAACCACAGATTACTCGGATTTCAGCCATGACAACGTGCAGTCAGTGAAGGATGAAGAAAATACAGACAAGGATGTAGAAAATCAAGAAGAAATCATTGATGAGGTTCTTGATGTTGAAGCTCAGGGATTTGAAATCACTGATCTATGCTCCGACACAGAAAGTGCTGCTTCTCTCAATAACGATGGACCTCTCCACAGCCCACCCCCACTACAGTCCCCAACTCCGCCATCATCTCCTGATGCTCCATTTTTCCCAATGCTGGACCACTTTAGTGAGGATGCTAATATGAGCCCTCTGCCAGACAATGATCTGCTGCCTGAAGATGAAGACGAGTGCTCCGAATCGCCCTCTGAATATTACCCCAAAACCTATGCAGACTTTTACACAGAATCCCACCAAAAGTCTTATCTGCAGCCTGTTAAGGAGTCAGAGACAAATTGCCATCTCAAGTCTTTTCCAGAACCCCTTAATGCATCTTATTCTGAGGTACTCAGAGAACCTCACATTCAGTCTTGTCAAGTGACTAAGCCATATGAGGCCCAGAAGGAGCCCCCCAATGAGCTATTTACCACCCATAAACAGGAGAATGTACAAAAAGTCTCGCCTACCAAAGGCACCCATTATGCACCAAGGCGCTCCAGGGACCGAGGTTCCCATCCCCCCCATGTGGACAGCTCTGTTGGCTGCCGGCTGCACCACTATGATGCCCAGTCTGATGGAGAGGGGGGCAGTGCTAATCATAGCCCTATTCAGAAAAGTTTTTGGAATGCACCTAGACAAGCAGATACACGGACCAAGCACTCATCCCCTGGACAGAGCAGGTCAGGTTGGACCAGGGATGAGGTAGGTCCGAATGCAGAGGTATCCGGAGACACCATCAGCCTTGTGATAAGAGACATCAGGGAGGCAATTGAGGAGGTTAAGACCAAGACTGTGCGGTCCCCTTACACTCCTGACCAGCCAGTGGAGCCCATTTGGGTGATGAGGCAGGAAATCAGCCCCACAGAGGAAGTCAAGTCACTACAGATGATGGCAGGCAACGTGAGTGTGAACCTTATCATTCATGCTTACCAGACTTACTGTTTATAGTGAGCATTGTTACGTGACTAAGGTTTGGTCCTACTGAATGTGCTGTCCCGCTGCGCATGTGGGCTCTCTGTGGGTACTGAGGTTTCCGCCCACAGTCTAAAAACATGTATCGTGTGCCAGATCGATAAAAACTCCCGATAAACTGTAACTGTGAGTGTGAATATTGGTAGCTTTTTTGTCAGGTCTGTGGTTCTGGTCTGTTCTGGTTGTACCCTGCCTCTCACTTAAAATCAGCTGAGATAACCTATCATGGTTCCACTTCTTTGTAATTTGTAAACACTTTAAGTTTGAATAGTTTCTTGAATTGGGTCATATTAGTACATTGTTTGATTTCTTTGCTTAATCCATTTCATAAATTAATTCCACATACTGATATACTAAAGGTCTTAAGTGTTGTACGTGCATACAAATGTTTTAAATTAAATTTTTCTCTAAGGTTATATTTCTTCTCTTTTGCTGAGAATAACTGTTGTACGTTCTTCAGTAGCAGGTTATAGTTTGCTTTGTGCATGATTTTAGCTGTTTGCAAATTCACTATATTGTGGAATTTCAGTATTTTCGATTCAACACATAAAGGGTTTGAATGTTCTCTATAACCAACATTGTGTATTATTTTAACTGATCTTTTTTGTAACACCGTTAATGAATGAAGTGTACTTTTGTAGTTATTTCCCCATATTTCTGCACAATAACTCAGATATGGTAACACTAGCAAGCAGTAGAGAATATGAAGTGATTTTTGGTCCAATTCATTTTTAGCTTCAATCATTATCGATGTGTTTCTTGCCACCTTATGTTGTATATTGTTTATATGAGATTTCCAGTCCATTTTATCATCAATCATTATACCTACAAATTCGGTTTCATTTACTGTTTCAATTTCTATTACGTTTATTTGTAATTGTGTTTGACTTTCTCTTCTACTGTTACCGATTAGCATTATTTTAGTTTTACTGAAGTTTAAAGATAGTCTGTTTTTGTCAAACCATCTTTTTAAATTGTTAATTTCTTCTGTTATTGTTTGTATTAGCGTTTGAGTCTTCTCTCCTGAACTAATCACTGATGTATCGTCCGCGAATAATACTAATTTTAAGTCTTTTGTAACTTTACAGATGTCATTTATATAAAGATTGAACAATTTTGGTCCCAGTATTGATCCCTGTGGTACGCCACAGGATATATTCAGTGTTGTAGACGTTTGTTGGCTTAGCTTTACGTATTGTTTCCTGTTAGTTAAGTAGCTTCTAATCCAGTTTAAGACCAACCCTCTAATGTCATACCATTCTAATTTTTTAATTAAAATATTGTGATTAATTGTGTCATATGCTTTAGTCAGATCCATAAACATTGCTGCTGCACATTTTTACCATCTATTGCAGTGGTAATTTCTTCTGTTATTTCGATTAAAGCCATCGAAGTTGAAATATTAGCTCTGTATCCATATTGGTTCTCAGCGAGTATTCTATTTTTGTTTATGAAACTCTCCAATCTGTTATTGAACTGTTATATAACTACACATTTTTATTGATCAGTCAACATGGTCCTTGATTGATTGCACTCAGTGTTTGTTCTAGTCTTTGATTCAATGTGTTTATTCTAACTTACCGGTCTGTTTCTTTTCATTGTTTCCTTGCTACAGTCGTCTCCTCAGTCCTTCTCCCAGTCAGCATTAAGGTCTCCATCACACCATGCCTCACTGTGTGATCCGGACTCTTGCAGTCCACTGAGCGACGAGTCCGTCAAAGTCCCCCTTTCCCAACAACATCCTGAACATCAGCCCCAAAGCAACAACCATCACCACCAAGGCCGCCCATCACAACTGAGGGATGTCACAAAGCAACCTCACCCATACATGCAGCCAAAACTAGCACACCAACAGCAGTATCACCAACAGAATCAACATCCACCACATCAGTCACATCAGGTTCAGCCTTCTTCACAGCAGCCATCAGTCCAGGAAGTGAGTGCCCGTACACCAGCATTAGAAATACTAAAACCAAATCAGTGTAGGTCAATATACTGTTGCACACCATCAACACTATACACTGTGTTGACAGTTAATTGCTTTCCCTACCTGAGACGGCGCATGGTTGTCTAGAATCTCTTCGAAGCCGTCTGGAAGTCGTTCTCCTTGGCTACGCCAAAGTCCTCCCAGTTCCGAGTCTTGCCTCGGCAACCACCAATGCCACGCACTGCTTGGCCTTTTGGTACCTGTCAGAAGTCTAAAATGCCTAATAGGACTCCTTTTTCAAGCTTGACAACATACCTCAGCGCTGGTGTCCACCGGTGGATTCTGAGGGGGCACCAAACACCTTGCGTAAGGGCCACAGCTACGATCGGCCGCCTCAATAAAAGAGGCACATGGCCCACTTGTACTCATATATAAGGCCAACGCTTTCCCACAGGTGGGAATTGGTGGAACTCCTTCCAACGGGACACTGCGCCAGACGTTCCTAGCAGACACTCACATTATGTTTGGGGCTGCCAGGTCTGACTGGCATCCTCCCCCACCATTGGAGCCAACTCACCACCAAGTGGTGATTGGTTGACGGCTCCACCCTTCTCTTCACCCAAGTGTCCCAGACATGGGTCCCCATGTCCGACAACACGACCACAGAGTCGATCATCAAAATAAGGCCCAGGGTGTCCTTGTGCCAAGTGCACGTATGGACAACCTTATTTTTGAACATGGTCTTTGTTATGGTCAATCTGTGACGACCACAAAAGTCCAGTAACTAAACAGTATTTAATGTATTTTACCTTTGTGTGGATAGCAAGGAAATACAGCAATTACAGGAAACAATGTTTTAGTGGTTAGAGTGTCCGCCCTGAGATCGGTAGGTTGTGAGTTCGAACCCGGGCGGAGTCATACCAAAGACTATAGAAATGGGACCCATTACCTCCCTGCTTTGCACTCAGCATCAAGGGTTGGAATTGGGGGTTAAATCACCAAAAATGATTCCCGGGCGTGGCCACCGCTGCTGCCCACTGCTCCCCTCACCTTCCAGGGGGTGATCAAGAGTGATGGGTAAAATGCAGAGAATAATTTCGCCACACCTAGTGTGTGTGTGACAATCATTGGTACTTTAACTTAATATACAATATATTTGTGCGGATACCAAGGAGAGGAGGAGGAAATAATCGATTTTTGGATGCATCGCAATTTGGACATGCAGGATTATAGAAGCGATTAGTAAACGTCTGTGACAGTTGCGTACTGTCGTGCGGGTTCCAAGGACCACCAAGGAATGACATCTTGCGGGCAGGTTTAGACTTCTTTATTTTTTGACAAGAAAGTCTCTTACGGGTTGCTTTTCAGCCGTTCCGTTCTTCTCCTGCTCGCTTCTCCGCTCCCGCTTCTTAGCTGTGTGCGTCGTCGTCTTCCTTGCGGTCTCTTTCGCTCTCGCTCTGCATCCGCCTCTCTCTGGCTCCTTCTCTTATCTCCGCCTCTCCTTTTCACGTCCGCGGCTGCCGCCCTCTTATACAGCTCACGAGGATTATTAAATTGTGCCCAGCTGAGCGCTCCACGCACCTGGTGATAATTGCGGCGTCGATCTCGGCGCGCTTCGCCTCGCTGCTCGCTCGCCGTCCACGCCTCCTCGCCGCCATCTTGGAGCGGGCTCTGGTGTGCCCTGCCTCTCTGTCGGACTGCCGGCCCCGCCTCTCCACAACGTCAATAATCGATAATCGGTTTATTTAATGCAGACAGTTCTAAAATTTGGCTGACTGCAGCAAACCACCTCACCGAGAGATCCGACCAGCTGCTTTGTTTTAAGGCACTTAGGGACAAGCGGTAGAAAATGGATGGATGGATGGATGTTCCAGTTTTGCACACATTTTAATCAATTTAATAAACGTGGGAATTAATTTAACTGTTCCTTATTACAAATGCGCTGTTTTTTTTAAGTTGCAAGTGATAAACACTTATTTAGTGAAACAATGTAAAACTGCATCAATATACATAAATCAAAGATGCATCAATAATCTATTTTTAATTGAATCATAGCTTTTGAATCGTAATCGGATTGTGAGGTGGCCAAATATTCCCACCTCTAATTAATAGCAAGCAGATACAGCAATCAGAAAACATTTAATGTATTTGATATTTGTGTGGGTAGGAAGAAGATACAGCAATCACAGGAACCAGAAAACAACATGTGATAGGTATTCTTTGTCTTTTTACAGATACGCAGATCTCTTCCTCCATTTCCCACATTTGTGGATAGTGAGTAGACACTTTTTCTCACCTCCACCCCCATGATTTTATTTGCACACATTACATAACACGTTACAATTGTACATTTGGTTCATGGCAATCTAAATACTGTATAAAGCAATGTATTTAATGATTTCCAGTATATGAATTTAAAGTGGGGTCCTCAAGGACCGGTTTAATACAGGCATTATTTTCACGGTCCGGCTTTCCACGTGTGGCAGATATGTATAGTATAAATAAGTGCTTGAAAAATACTAATCACCACAACGCTGAATTAGTGGGAGCCTTGAACGGGTTTCTTTGACAGTATATGCTATGTATTACAGTCCAGAAAATACTGTACTTTTTTATACTGTGTTACGACCTCACAAATGTTCTGAAGGATTAATTGACAAAAAAAATTCAAACACACACACACCAGTCATCTCAAAAGAGTGGAAACTGCAAATTGCGTGTCTAATGAGTGCATATCATTTGTGTAGTCCCCGGACCATGTGACCCTGAAGACCTTATTGATGGCATCATCTTTGCCGCAACCTACCTGGGCTGTACCAACCTTCTTTCGGAGAGGACGCCTACAAAGAGTGCCCGCATGGAGCAGGCACAGGAAGCCATGAACCAAGTGAGGGTAAGGACATAATTTCTCGTTAAATATGTTATTTCATAAAGTATTTCACAAATATCACTTTTTTACTAAACCAGGTCATGGCCATTGATCTCTACAGTGGATTCAGTTCAGTTTTTTTTAAATGCATACCAGATTGGAGCACAGACTCATGTTAACTCAAGTTAAAGGAGTCGGAAGAAGTGGAGCTTATTCAAACCCATTCTTTCTCCACATCACACAATCACCAAAACAATATGTACATTTTTTGTTAATTCCCTGTGTTCAGTGTACTATACATCGCGTTTTTAGACATTGGGTCCCAGGGCGAACCCTCGTGACAGCAGAACATAACACAGTACAGTCTTGCAACATGGCAGTTTAGCTGCTACCAAACAACTAGACCTGGGGTCAGGAACCCGCGGCTCTTTAGCGCCGTCCTAGTGGCTCCCTGGACCTCTTTCAGAGATGTGTGAAAATGGAAAAAGATGAAGAATTGTTTTTTTGTTTGTTTTGATATATTTTCTGTAGGAGAACAAACATGAAACAAACCTTCCTAATTGTTAGAAATCCCACTGTTTATGTTATACATGCTTCACTGATGAGAGTATTTGGCGAGCACCGTTTTATCTTACTAATTTCAGCGATCCTCAAACTCATCGTAGTTTGTTTACATGTACAACTTTCTCCGATGCTGCCACAGAAAGACGTGTTTTATGCCACTCCTTCTTTGTCTCATTTTGTCAACCAAACATTTTATGCTGTGCGTGAATGCACAAAGGTGAGCTTTGTTGATTTGATTGATTTGTTGGAGTGTTTATCAGGCATATTTGGTCAATCCATGACTGCAAGCTAATCGATGTTAACATGCTATTTAGGCTAGCTGTATGTACATATTGCATCATTATGCCTCGTTTGTAGGTATATTTGAGCTCATTTAATTTCCTTTACTTATGTCCTCTGTGTATTTAATTTATATTTGCATATCTTATGACACCTTATCTGTCATGTCTGTGTGGATCTTGTTTTTGTTTTGCTTGGTTTTTGGACACTTTTTAGTTCCTGGTTTCACTTCCTGGTTTTGTTTTGTTTCCATGGTTACTCATTAGTTTCACCTGTTCCACGTTTGGACTCACACACACCTGTCTCACGTTTTCACATTGTCATGTCACGCACCTGTTCACAGTTAGTCACGCACCTGTTTTCACTTATCATGTCACTATATAGGCTTTTCTGTTTCTGTTGTTCGTGCTGGCGACATCTGTCAAGACTGGGTCTTAGGCGTGGTTTGCTCTCCCGTGGTGCAAAATAATTGGAACGGACGTGGCGTGCAGGTAAAGACATAGTTTAATTATTACTATAAACTCAAACAAAAGGTACAAACAAAAGGCGCTCACAGCGGAGGTAAAAAACTTGACTAGACAAAACAAAAGGCGCGCACAATGGCGGAGAACTATGAACATTAAACAAACAAAAACTTACGTGACAAGGAACTGTGAACATGGCATGAATGTATGATGTCGCCAGGACGAACAACAGAAACAGAAAAGCCTATATAGTGACATGATAAGTGAAAACAGGTGCGTGACTAACTGTGAACAGGTGCGTGACATGACAATGTGAAAACGTGAGACAGGTGTGTGTGAGTCCAAACGTGGAACAGGTGAAACTAATGAGTAACCATGGAAACAAAACAAAACCAGGAAGTGAAACCAGGAACTAAAAAGTGTCCAAAAACCAAGCAAAACAAAAACAAGATCCACACAGACATGACATTATCTGTATGTAATATTGGCTGCATTTCTGGTTGGTGTTTGTTCCAGACCACAGCAAACGTTACCCAGCTTACAAAGTAATAAATCCATTAGGAGAAGATAGCCTGCCGTTTCCTTAAACTTGGACACACACATTTACTATATACCTTTGGCCATTCTGAGCCAGTAATTTACAGAAGTTATCTCATCCTGTGAGAAGCCTCCGTTTTACTAATGATTTCCAATGTTGCAGAAATGTGTAGAATAAAAATTTAAATACAACATTTCTGTCAAAGAAAATTTGCGTCAGCCTTTGATAGTAGGCTAATATAGCTAATATAGACACTTACATCATGTGTTCCTTCACTTATATAAGACTTTAATTTTTTTGTGGCTCCAGACAGATTTTTTGAGGGGTATTTTTGGTCCAATATGGCTCTTTCAACATTTTTGGTTGCCGACCCCTGAACTAGCCAATCACCACAGATTCCATTTCAACAATGAAAAGATACAACTTTCATATAAATAAGCCTATGTTTCCACTGCTCGATGTTGTGCTCATTCGTGCAGATGATATTTTAACTCTAAGGGACGGACGTGCTGTAATGAAATAAAACATACTCGATCTGCTGTGATAAAAAATACGCTGAATGGTGGTTGCGGTTTTGTTATGCTTAGACGGCATCTGCGCATATTGTACATGGCACTTCTGACGACATAGTAAGTTAGGAGGGAAAGGAGAACGCAAAATGCCATTGAAGAAAAAGATAAAAGCTATTTATGCTGGGCAGCACACTCTTGTAGCTATATTTTTTGCTTCCACTACTAATGATCATACTAGCAATACCTCAGCATCACCTGTATGCACTTCTGTCTCCTCTCCTGCTCCTGATGCAAAATAAGTGCATCTAACATCTTCACCTTTCCTCCCAACAAACTGTGGTTCTTCACCACATACAAATGTCTGCACTTACCAGCTGACGATTTCCATGTATTGCAACATTTGCACTACTCACAGCTCTTTTGTTTGCATGTTAAAATCAGCACTCAAGTTTCATAATTTGTTTTAAAAATATTTTGGTGTTATTTATTTTGCTACAAAACTATTATATTTGAATTTTGTTTGTCATGATTCCATGACAGTTGTCTTTGGAGTTTTGTTTAATTTCCGACACATTGTGAACTTTTGCTAAATGAATACATCTACTAATTATTAACATAACATACCATCACCAAAAGAATTTAATGCTACATTTTTTGAAAAATAACAACTAAAAAGAGGCTGTTTGCAACTTGCTCTCTATTACATTTTTTGGAAATATAACAAGTGCACCATCTAGCTTTTGTTACCATTCGGGGTTTAGCAACCTTTTTTAAAGTGTTTATACAAATTACAAATTATATTGCTTGACACTCTCCGCTGTTTCGTACACACAGGTTTTGTGTCCACATACACAAAAGCAGTCAAAGAGAAGGAACTAACAATTTGCAGTCATGTTGTTATGATAGACTATACATTTAAAGTTAGCTAACATTAGCTAGCCAGATCGCTAGCATTAGTTAACAACACACGAAACTAATGAGCGTGCAAGTGTTACATACGTACTTCGCAACGTTATTACATTCTTAAAGCCGTAAAAAGACGGGATATAATGCTTACAACACATGGGAAAGTTACTGCCATACTTGCAATATATACAGTAATACATATATATATATATATATATATATATATATATATATATATATATATATATATATATATATATATATATATATATATATATATATATATATATATATATATATATATATATATATACACTACCGTTCAAAAGTTTGGGGTCACATTGAAATGTCCTTATTTTTGAAGGAAAAGCACTGTACTTTTCAATGAAGATAACTTTAAACTAGTCTTAACTTTAAAGAAATACACTCTATACATTGCTAATGTGGTAAATGACTATTCTAGCTGCAAATGTCTGGTTTTTGGTGCAATATCTACATAGGTGTATAGAGGCCCATTTCCAGCAACTATCACTCCAGTGTTCTAATGGTACAATGTGTTTGCTCATTGGCTCAGAAGGCTAATTGATGATTAGAAAACCCTTGTGCAATCATGTTCACACATCTGAAAACAGTTTAGCTCGTTACAGAAGCTACAAAACTGACCTTCCTTTGAGCAGATTGAGTTTCTGGAGCATCACATTTGTGGGGTCAATTAAACGCTCAAAATGGCCAGAAAAAGAGAACTTTCATCTGAAACTCGACAGTCTATTCTTGTTCTTAGAAATGAAGGCTATTCCACAAAATTGTTTGGGTGACCCCAAACTTTTGAACGGTAGTGTATATACACATACATATTTTCATATATATGTATGTATATATATGTGTGTGTATATATATATATATACAAATATATATTCAGACATTTATACATTTATATACATAAACATACATATATACATACATACAAATGCATGTATATATGTATGTATGTATATATATATATACCCGGTAATATATATGTATATATATATATACTGCAATTTCGAGCTACAAATAAGTTTTAATACAGTACGACAGCACCCTCTAGTGGGCGGTATATTGTCAAACAGCAGTCAATTGTACACTCGATAAAACACGACAAAAAATACATTTACATCGCAAAATGTATCACCAACCTTGTTTCCTCATCAACCAGGTGCTAAGAGACCGTGAACACTTTTGTTGTACACGTTAGAGGTAACTTTAACTTCCATGAAACTGTGGAGCACACTTTTCTCTGAACATTGTGGTTTCCCACTGCCTCACGCTCTTTCAAGTTTAGATTCAATCAAAGGCTAGATCACAAACTTGCTGAGGTGAGGCACGGTCAGAAGCAGTACTACTTTCTAGCACTGTTTTGCTGTTACTTACAAACTTGAGCAGTATGAGGCCACCGGATTCACACAGTGTCTGACCCTCCTGTGCAAGCTGAATAGCTTCTTTGATAATGGCAGTACTTACACATCATCCACATAGAAATCCTTCATTATGAATTGTGATGCAAGGGGAAACTGTGTCTTGTTTGCTTCAGCCAGATGCTTTAGGCCGTAATTACCTCACCCTGGTAAGGATGTGGCATCGAAAAGGTGTATTTTCATTCGAAACTTGGGGCTCAACGTTCATGTTGCCATTTTTCCACCACAGAAATCTTAAATAGTCTCTGTCCTCTTCGCACACAGGAAATTAGTGAAACATTTTTTCAATGTCAGATAACATTGCGACTTGATGCCTGATGAGAACACCGTTTAAAGTTGTTAAGCAAATCGGGGCCTGACTGCAAATGATCGTTGAGACTGTTACCCTTACATTTTGCTGAGGCGTCAAAGACTAGTTTGTCTGGTTTTTGGTATGACATATCCCATGGTGGGGAATGTACCACTTTTCTCTTTCTTTTGCTTCACCTTGCACTTCTTCTGCGTCACCCTTTTCCATGACTTCACTCATAAACTTTACATATTGTTCCTTATACTTTGGGTCCTTTGATAGTTTGTTTTTGAGGCTTTGAAGTCACACAGTGGCCATTTGTTTACTGTCCGGTAAGTGCGGTCTCTCCTTGAAGGGAAGTGGCATTTCATAATGTCCTTCTTCTGATGATCCGTTGCCCGGATCATGTTTTGTTTTAGTTTAAGACTCCCTTAGTTCTGTTCCAGCACCCCTGGGTTTGTGTTTTTTTGGTTGCCATGGGTGCTGATTATTTTCACCTGCCTCTGATTAGTGTCCAGGACGCTCACCTGCTCCCAGGCACTAATCTGAGAGCTATTTATTCCTGTCTTTCGCCACACTCAGCCTGGCTGTTTTGTTTGCTTCATGCAACAGTTACGATTTGTTATTCCTGTGCTATAGATTCCCATGCTATCGGCATGCTTTTCTGTTTGTTACTATTTCTTGATTGATTTATGAGAAATAAATCATCTTTCTTACCTTCACACTGCTTCCGGAGGTCCGTCTGCATCTTGGGGAAACGATTACCATGCCACCCAAGCGTAACACTTCTGCGTTTTTATAAATGCCTTCCTTTAACGTTTTCAAAAAGAGAATGTCATCTTGAGACACTGACCTGTTATCCGTGTTATCATCCTTAAAGTCAAACTCGAGGAACTTCGAGTGCATCAACTGGAGTCACTAGTGGGAACTCTTTGACTGTAACTCTGTGACACACAGTGGACATGCTTAAAGGCCTACTGAAATGATTTTTTAAAATTTAAACAGGGATAGCAGATCCATTCTATGTGTCATACTTGATCATTTCGCGATATTGCCATATTTTTGCTGAAAGGATTTAGTAGAGAACATCGACGATAAAGTTCGCAACTTTTGGTCGCTGATAAAAAAAGCCTTGCCTGTACCGGAAGTAGCGTGACGTCGCAAGTTGAAAGGCTCCTCACATTTCCCCATTGTTTACACCAGCAGCGAGAGCGATTCAGACCGAGAAAGCGACGATTACCCCATTAATTTGAGCCAGTATGAAATATTTGTGGATGAGGAACGTGAGAGTGAAGGACTAGAGTGCAGTGCAGGACGTATCTTTTTTCGCTCTGACCGTAACTTAGGTACAAGGGCACATTGGATTCCACACTCTGTCCTTTTTCTATTGTGGATCACGGATTTGTATTTTAAACCACCTCGGATACTATATCCTCTTGAAAATGAGAGTCGAGAACGCGAAATGGACATTCACAGTGACTTTTATCCCCACGACAATACATCGGCGAAGCACTTTAGCTACAGAGCTAACGTGATAGCATTGGGCTTAACTGCATATAGAAACAAAAGAAATAAACCCCTGACTGGAAGGATAGACAGAAAATCAACAATACTATTAAACCATGGACATGTAACTACACGGTTAATGCTTTCCAGCCTGGCGAAGCTTAACAATGCTGTTGCTAACGACGCCATTGAAGCTAACTTAGCAACGGGACCTCACAGAGCTAAGCTAAAAATATTAGCTATCCACCTACGCCAGCTAGCCCTCATCTGCTCATCAACACCCGTGCTCACCTGCGTTCCAGCAATCGACGGAGCGACGAAGGACTTCACCCGATCATAGATGCGGTCGGCGGCTAGCGCCGGCTAGCGCCGGCTAGCGCCGGCTAGCGCGTCTGCTATCCAAGTCAAAGTCCTCCTGGTTGTGTTGCTGTAGCCAGCCGCTAATACACCGATCCCACCTAAAGCTTTCTTCTTTGCAGTCTTCATTGTTCATTAAACAAATTGCAAAAGATTCACCAACACAGATGTCCAGAATACTGTGGAATTTTGCGATGAAAACCGAGCTTTTTGTATTGGATACAATCTGTCCGAATACTTCCGTTTTAACGATTGACGTCACGCGCATACGTCATCATACATAGACGTTTTCAACCGGAAGTTTAGCGGGAAATTTTAAATTGCACTTTATAAGTTAACCCGGCCGTATTGGCATGTGTTGCAATGTTAAGATTTCATCATTGATATATAAACTATCAGACTGCGTGGTCGGTAGTAGTGGGTTTCAGTAGGCCTTTAATGAGTTATTGTGTGATGGTGTGGCACCTACAATACTCCAGCCCAATGCTGTGCGGACTGCATAAGGTTAATTTTCTCCTCCTTCAATTACCTGCCTTGAAGCCAGGGCCCTTGAGCAAATGTAGCCTATTTACTTCACACTCGAACTTTGGGGGAATTTAATTTACTCGTACCTATAAAGGATTTAATTGCCTTGCCGTAGGAGGGAGTTTTATCGTTTCTAAGGAGTTATAGCCTCTCACTTTAAGACCTGAGACCACTTTGCTTGGCACAACAGAATCTTTACCAAGCATTGTGGTAGAGCTTTAACTTTATTGGTGTAGACTTAGCATTAAGACTATTTGACACATCTTGGTCAATAAATGCAGTGTCACTTTGAGTGTCTTAAGAGTGCATAAACTACCTTTTCTGTACCTGGGTGTGGCTCTGAAGAAACCCATACTGGTACAACCATAGACGTGTTTACACATTGTTTGTTGGTTTCCGTATTTAGAGCCAGGGTAGTTGCAGCCTTTTCTGTGGTGCTCTGAGTTGGGTTCGTGGCCAATTTATCATTGTCACAGTTGAAGTCGTGCAGAGAGGTAGGGTGTTTTTTTCTTACAAACTTCAGTCCTTTGTATTGAGGTCTGGTTTAAGACAGCCATAACAAGAGTTTTTTCTCTTTTATAAACTGTCTCCGTTCCTCAAGTGATTTGCCTTTAAATTGAGAGCAATTGTGAAGTTTGTGTTGACAAAGCATGCAGGGTGGTTTGACATTTGACCTTTGTTTTGTGTTGTCAGTCTCTGCAACTGATTGCGTGTGGACAACAGTGGATGTGGGTCTTTTTTCCCTTTGGTAATTCTAGACTGGGTTGTGGAGAAGTCTGTAGAGTGGAGAGCCTGAAGTGATGTGATGGGGCTATACACTTATCTCTGCTTCAGACAACATGAACTCAGAAAATCCTTCAAACATGGGAACTTCCCACTTTCTGTAATGTGGTGAGTTGCTTGACGAGTCCATCTATGCGGCTGCCCAATCAGGTTACTTTTGTAGAAGTTTTTGGTTCTCCTCACAGTCGTTGAGAATGTTTAAGCCTTCAACGTGGGGCAAGGCCTCATAACATGTTTGAATAAAATCAGCAAATGTCCTAAATCCTGTAGAGTCCTTTGTTTGTCTCTTTGGCCATTTTGCCAGCCTTTCTCTGAATGCCTTTTGTATGACAAATGAATGTCCATACCTTTGGTTAAGACGTTCCTATGAATCTTTGTATACGTCACTGTTATTTCGGTAAAAAGATGCCTTCAAGTATCTTTCGAACTGGACCTCCTACATACAGTATCTCCTTAATTAGTGCAATTTGTCAGCAGGTGTGATGTTCTTTTTGTCAATGAAGGCAGCAAATTAAGTTTTCCACTCAATGAACTGGATTGGGTCACCAGTGACAAAGGAGGGCTCTGGCCTTGGCAGTCTGTTAATGGCAATACTGTCTTGCACTGCTTGAGCTAAATAAAAGACGTCTGCTTGTAGAGATATTAACACCACATTACTGTTAGGATCTTGAATAGGAGCAGAAACTGTAGGAGACTTCTGACCTGCTCTGCTTATGTCAATACTGTGAACACTATTTTCATTCTTTATTTCTTGATCATAAGTCCTTAGTCTCGCTTGAGCAGCCTTTAACTCCTTCGTATCCTTAAGTTTTTCTAACTCATGTTTTTCCTTTCTCTACCTTTTCTCTAAAAGTTTAATCTTTTCCATTTGTTTTTCCCCTTCTAGTAACACTTCATACTCTACTTCATTCGTCGCGAGTTCTGCTGCAGCCTCTGCTCTCTTGCCAGCTAATACTGACCTCGCAGAGTATGATGTACTGGCAGAAGAGTTGTCAGGTTCAAACACTGATGACATCTATTAAACAAGACAAGAAGCAAAGAATTAAACAGAGACAGAATTAAATTTGGCTCAATTTGAGGAGAGACGCACGGACACTGTACCCTTGTACAGTGTCTCAGCACGCTCTGCCAAAAGATTGCACGCCTTCCCCTTTATTTGGACTTTCTCTGACCACATGACAACAGCTGTTTCTAAGGGACGAGGTCGTAAACAGCCATCGCCTTTGATCACAACAATTCAAAAGAAAAGGTCGTAAACAGTTCACAGAAAAGGTCGTAAAAGAGTCCAAAAAGAGGTTCGTAAAACAGTTCAAAAAGGAGGTTCAAAAAGAGGTTGCCTGGATGGGAGTCTGGTCCTGCTTCCTCTTCGCTTTTGTAGTTCTTGGGTCAGACAATATCTTTCTGTTTGATTACAATACATGAAAGAAAACAGGACACCTTCATGCTGCTTCCCCCCTACACAGTGGAGTTTTACGAGCCTTACTCTTGGTAGGTTCCAAAGAGAGCTTTTGCTTCTCACCAGGCACTCAATGTAACACAAAGCTTTTGTGATAACTTAGAAACTATTATTCTAACAGAGTATTTATTTGAGTGTGTGACTGATTAACTATAGATGGATTGAGCATAGTCTGGTACAACCAGCTCATGGAGACGTGTCTTCACTTTCTCACTATCATAGTCGTCTATGCCAGAAAGTTTTTCATGTGCAACTATTATAATGTCTCTGGTGACTGATTTACATGCATCTATTAGTCGCCTTATGTCATTGGAAAGAGTAATGTTTCCCCTGATTTCCTTATGCAACATAATGACACTGTCTCCCCCACCCCAAAAAAAATAATTCTGAGTTGTGCTTTTTGACTCTGCAGGCGGCGCAAAAGCAAGCAAAAAACAGGAAAAAGGTAAATTGTTTATTCAAACTTTGTTTTGAAGTTAAAATGAAGTTTGTAAAACTCTTTGAGATCTTACAGTTGTTGTCTGTGAAAACTGAAAAACATATATATTTTTTTATCTCAACAGAGTCCTGACAGTGAAACTCCATCCACTGCTGAAGTGGATCTTTTCATGTCCACACAAAGAATCAAAGTCCTCAATGCAGACACTCAGGTAAATAATGAATTAAATCATTTATTTCATACTGTTTATCAGTATAGTAGTACAAAAACAATAATATACCTCTTTTTACTTGGCCAATAAAGCTGATTCTGATTATTAATAGTTTATACAAAAACAATAATACACATTTTAGTACATCTTCACAATAGTGTATAAAACAATCATACACATTCAATCATCAATTTAATATCAATAGATTATACAAAAAGTACTACTAAAGTACCGTATTTTTCCGAGTATAAGTCGCTCCGGAGTATAAGTCGCACCGGCCGAAAATGCATAATAAAGAAGGAAAAAAACATAAATAAGTCGCACTGGAGTATAAGTCGAATTTTTGGGGAAATTTATTTGATAAAACCCAACACCAAGAATAGACATTTCAAAGGCAATTTAAAATAAATAAAGAATAGTGAACAACAGGCTGAATAAGTGTACGTTATATGAAGCATAAATAACCAACTGAGAACGTGCCTGGTATGTTAACGTAACATATTATGGTAAGAGTCATTCAAATAACTATAACATATAGAACATGCTATTCGTTTACCAAACAATCTGTCACTCCTAATCGCTAAATCCCATGAAATCTTATACGTCTAGTCTCTTACGTGAACGAGCAAAATAATATTTTTTGATATTTTACGGTAATGTGTTAATAATTTCACACATAAGTCGCTCCTGAGTATTAGTCGCACCCCCGGCCAAACTATGAAAAAAACTGCGACTTATAGTCCGAAAAATACCGTAAATTGTCTTTTGAAGCACTGTTGAAAAAGTTGTGTGGTCTACCAGGAGTCTTTAATGGATCTGCCGCTAAGGACCATCTCCTACATCGCTGACATTGGCAACATGGTGGTCCTGATGGCCCGAGGGAAGATGATTCGTTCTCGCAGCGCTCAGGAAAGCCTGAACAACACAGCTGAGCAAAGCTCCATGTCCAATGATGACAGACGCGTCTACAGAATGATTTGCCACGTCTTTGAGTCTGAGGATGTGAGTTATATCATTTATTATAATGTTATTTTCTGCTGCTGTTTTTTTATTTGCTTACTTTTTCTTAGCCAATAAGCAAATGAAGGTAATGATGAAAATAAGAAATACAATCAAATCATGTTTTTATATGTGCTGCTGTTAAAAGTTGTTGAACTGTTTTTGTGCGTCACGGTAAAAAATTGCCATCTTTCCTCCAGGCTCAGCTGATTGCTCAGTCCATCGGTCAGTCCTTCAGCGTGGCCTACCAGGAGTTTCTCAGGGCCAACGGCATCGACCCAGAGGATCTGAGTCAGAGGGAGTACAGCGACCTGCTCAACACTCAGGACATGTACAACGACGACCTCATCCACTTCTCCAAATCAGAGAACTGTAGAGATGTAAGTGTGCCAGCAGGTGGCAGCGGAGGACTTTGGGATACAGTAAACCCTTATTTTATTGCTGTGAACTGGTCCCAGGCTTGACAATGGTAAATTAATTCTTGCGAAGTAGGAATTGTTAATTTGAATATTTTCGTGGTTAAAGCATAGAAGATTGATTATGACCTTCTAAACATGTGTTTTAACTGGCGCTGTCATACGATCCATCCATCCATCCATCTTCTTCCGCTTATCCGGGGTCGGGTCATGGGGGCAGCAGAGAAGCCCAGACTTCCCTCTCCCCGGCCACTTTGTCCAGCTCCTCCCAGGGGATCCCGAGGCGTTTCCATGCCAGCTGGGAGACATAGTGTCAGGTTCAAACACTGATGACATCTATTAAACAAGACAAGAAGCAAAGAATCAAACAGAGACAGAATTAAATTTGGACTCAATTTTGAGGAGAGACACGGCCGCTGTACTCTCTGTACAGTCTTCAGTGTTTCCCACACATTCATTTATTTGTGGCGGCCCGCCACGAAAGAATTACGTCCACCACAAATAAAAATAAAAAAAATAAAAAATTAAATTTTTTTTTTTTTTTTTTTTTTTTTTTTTTTTGTCCTCTCCAGCTTCTCAGGCAAATCATATAGTTGATGTAGTGATGTAGATGCCCATATCGGCTGTTCAGATTTACTTTACAAAAGAGAAGTGTAGGATACTTCTCTTGTTGCCTTATTTGTATTTGACTTTATTAAATGTATTTATATTAGAAACACAACATGTGTATATAACAAAGGGTGCAAAATCTGCAGGCAGTAGGAAACACATGGTTAAGTGTAGGGAGTAAAACTGATGGCAGTCTAAAATTCAAGATTTTTGGAGCTCTTTGTTCAGTGGATCAGATGTTTGATGAAGCTCTGTGTCTATCTACCACCACTACTGTTTTCTGTTTATTTGTTACTGACTGTGGCAGGACACCTCTGCCTCTGTTTCACTTTATGTTGCTGGTAAATAATATGGTTGTAGTAGTAGGCTAAAGTTAAATGATTTAGTATGCACTAATTAAAGGGGCAGAGCTTTATGAGACATTTTAGCTTTTATATTTTATAAGATATATTTTTTGTAAGAACCACAATTAATAAATATATTTCAGTGAATAACTTATTGTTCAAATCTGGATATAAATATGTACATAAAGTGTTGTAATTATATTGTAAAATGGCTGTATGGATGGATGGATGGACGTTTAAAACAAAACTGTTATTATTAATTAGTAAGTATACATTTTTTGAGCCTTTTTAGAGAAAATCATATCTATGTAGTAAATTATGCAAATTACTCGATTATGTCATGGTGACCACGCCCATAGCTACGCCCCCACCGCCACAGGTATCTTGGCAGTTTATGGGAAACACTGGTCTTGCACCATGCTCTGCCAAAAGATTGCACTCCTCCTTCTTTATTTGACTTTCTCCCCCCACCTGACGACAGCTGCTTCCAGAGGGAAGTGGGTCGTAAACAGCGTTGCCTTTGGTTACCGAACAGTTCAAAAGAAGAAGTCGTAAAATAGTTCAAAAAGAGTTCCATAAAATAGTTCAAAGAGAGTTCGTAAAATACTTCAAAAAGAGTTCGTCTGGAAATAGGGCAGATCCTGCCATCTGTCCGCTTTGAAGTCACAGTGGAGTTTTACGAGCCTTCCTCCTGGTAGGCCCCAAAGACAGCTCCCGTCTCCCTGCCAGGAACTCAATGTAATACAAAGCTTTTGTGATAATTTAGAGACAATTATTCTAACACATAGTCCCCCCAAAGTGTCCTGGGTATTGTCCGTAATATAATATGTACTATTACGGAGAAATATGTACAATATTTACCGTATTTTGGTCATTTTAAGCATGACCGGAACAGTGGGCAGCCATTGTGTAGCGCCCGAGGACCGTATCTGGCTCGTCATGGTTCGGCTTCTCTGTAGGTTAAGCTTCCCTGTGTGGGCAACCAAGAGGGCAGTGTGGGTTTAGTGTCCTGCCCAAGGACACAAAGGCAGTGACTACATTAGCGGAAACTGGAATAAAACCAGGAACCCTCAAGTTTCAGGACAGCCGCTCTACAGCTGCACCTTGAATTCAGACTCTTCTAGATTAGTCTTATTGCCCACTTTCTGAGATCGATGTTTGAATTGCTGTTTTTATCAATCAACAGGTCCAGCTGTTTAAGTTAATTGATATTTGTAAACATTTGTTTTGCTTGTTTCTTAATGCAATTTAACTGATGAGGTCATCAGGTCTTTTCTTGTTAGGTTTACATTGAGAAGCAGAAAGGAGAGCTTGTGGGCGTGGTCATCGTGGAGTCGGGTTGGGGATCCATCCTCCCCACCGTCATCATCGCCAGCCTGATGCACGGCGGTCCTGCCGAGAAGTCCGGCCGACTCAACATCGGCGACCAAATCATGACGATTAACGGGACCAGCTTGGTCGGTTTGCCGCTCAGCACCTGCCAAAGCATCATTAAAGTACGGCGGGCTTTCTCCATGCATGTCGGAACTTGCTGAGTGTTTTGTGGCCAATCAGACTTGTTCTTCCTCCAGGGACTGAAATGTCAGTGCAGGATCAAGATGAACATAGTCCGCTGCCCACCTGTCACTATGGTGCTGATTCGCAGGCCGGACCTCAGATACCAGCTGGGCTTCAGCGTCCAGAACGGCATTGTGAGTTTTTACTGCTAATTGTGTCACCTTTTTTATGTTTTTATTTACTGACCATTAGAGGTGGGAATCTTTGGGCACCTCACGATTCGATTCAGAATCGATTCTCGATTCAACATGATTCTCGTAATAAAGTATATTATTGGGTATTTCAATCATACTTGCCAACCCTCCCGATTTTCCCGGGGGACTCCCGAACTTCAGTGCCCCTCCCGAAAATCTCCCAGGGCAACCATTTTCCCGAATTTCTCCCGATTTCCACCCGGACAACAATATTGGGGGCGTGCCTTAAAGGCAGTGCCTTTAGCGTCCTCTACAAGCTGCCGTCACGTCCGCTTTTCCACCATACAAACAGCGTGCCGGCCCAGCCACATTATATATGCGGCTTTTACACACACACAAGTGAATGCAAGCATACTTGGTCAACAGCCATACAGGTCACACTGAGGGTGACCGTATAAACAACTTTAACACTCTTACAAATATGCGCCACACTGTGAACCCACACCAAACAAGAATGACAAACACATTTCTGGAGAACATCCGCACCGTAACACAACATAAACACAACAGAACAAATACCCAGAACCCCTTGAAGCACTAACTCTTCCGGGACGCTACAATATACACCCCCGTTACCACCAACCCCCCCACTCCCGAATTCGGAGGTCTCAAGGTTGGCAAGTATGATTTAAATTATGATCAAAACTTTTCAAAACAGGTTACAGGTTACCAAAGCTTGACGGCTGACGTGCAACTTATACGCGCAGTGTTGTCCTAAAAAACCTGTTTTTAAAAATGTATTTACAAAAGTCACAGAATATCAGTCAATCTAATAAATGAAAATAGAGCAACTCCAACCCAATCCCAGTTTTACAATATTTAGGATACAAAATGTACAAAACAAATTAGAAGACATAAAATACAATACTAAATAAATGGAAAACTAACATGAATAAAAAGCAACATTATCAATAATAATAATAATATTAATAATAGTTGTTTATTCCAAAAATGTGTTATTGGGAAAAATATATATATATACATTTCTCAAAAATTATAAATTGATTTAGAATCTGAATAAATAAAAATCACGACTTGGCTGTCACTTTTCTATGTTTTTATTTACTGACCATTGGGTCAAATGATGGTCCGGAACCTCACATTTTTGATCCTGAATATAAGGAGGATGAGCTCCCAAGTTTTAGAAGCTCTGCTAAACAGAGCCAGCTTTAGTGAACCTCTAAGCATCATGTAGCAGTTTAACAAGAAATACAAACTACAAACATAATAAAACAATTGCCTACTGTACAATGTCTGCTCTTACTTCGATGATGACTGACAGGATGTCCATATCTTCTCGTTTCGATGAATAATTCATTTTAATCCACACGACAAAGGGTTAAAAAAGTTCCTGCTGACACTGTCTTTCGGTTGTGTGTGTTTGTCTCCATCTCAAAGTATAAATTGAATGTCACAGATGAACAATTTCTAGATTAATGGCTAAAACCTCCTAATATCCAGATGTGAGGCATGATTTAAAATGTAGAATAACTTTGACGTGTCAAGACGCGATGCAGCAGGAGCAGAAACAGCAGCAAACAAAACATAATATTCTTCTTCTTTACAGTTTTACGGCAGTTTACATCCACGTATGTTGCATTACTGCCATCTTCAGTTTCATTTTATAATTACTCTAAAGGCCTTAGTGGCCACATGCGTGGACAGCACCTTTTAGCTCTTATTTCCAAAATTGTGTACACTACTGAATTGGGGTCTTATGCTGACATATGGACACTTATACTGCCATCTGGTGGTGTCAGAAGAGTATAACATACAATTGAATTTGGAAAAAAAAAAAGTACAAATAAAAATTAGCATGTCACTACACATGAAGTACACGTTTGTGTACTTATGGACTAAGTACATCATATCAAAAGATGACTTTTAGTTTTTATTCTAATTAGGGTCCAATAAGCCCAAATAGCAAAGAGAAATTAAAAAAGCATGTAAACAAACGGCTTGGGCCTTAAGAGGTTAAAGTCTCTCCTTGAGCCCAGTGCAGTATAAACTATTGTTTGGCTCGGTTATCAATACTAAAAATACTTTGTCTGCATTAGCACTTATAATAACAACATTACAAATAATTGGTTAATATTCAGGTCACGAGATGTAAATAGAGTATTGTTGGCCAGTTTTGGATGGTTATTTAGAGAGCCCCCATTGACTCCATTGTTACGTTCGCAGACTTTTTGTGTATTCATTTATTTACGACTTAGAATTCATAAAAAAATTAAAAAACGTATGTGTCCATGTCTTATTAGGGATTTGTGAATGATAGACATCACATCTGTTTCAAATATTTGTGTATTTCCAGTATGACTGTTCTGATCAAATGGTCAGCGTGCAGAAGGGTTCCTCCAGTGACGTCAATCTCCGGAAATAGCCGAAAATATTCAAAATGGCTGACTGAATTTGTGTTTAAACAGTATTTTCATAGACTTTGCGGAATGTAAACACAATCGGATATGGTTTAATGCCTATGTGTCAAAGTCAAGGCCCAAATGAATGATCTATGGCCCCCGGGATGATATTTGATTAGTATTAGAACCGGCCCGCAGGCCACAGCCGCCTGCTGCTGTTTTGCACGCACCAATACTCCATCGGTGTTGGCGCTAGGAATTTTCAAAATGGGGTCCCAGGGACTCCATCCAGTCATAAAAATGGGGTCCCACAGTAAATTTTTGGGCTCCCACTTTTTTGTAACCGTTTTGAAAAAAAAAAATAAATGTATGCATTATCCTGTTATATCTCACATTCTATATTTTGGAAAAAGTCATGAACGTTACTTAATTCATTGAAAAAAATAATACAAAAGACAACACATTTTTATGCATATGTAAATGTATTCAGTTCATTCATGCATTCATTCACTTTCTTCTTTCTTTCATGGATCTAAACTTTACCTTTACCGGTATTTTTTTCAATATTTTTATTGTAATATTTTCAGAATGTGTTTGTTCTATTTTTGGTCCAAAGTAAGACAAATAAAACAATCTGAAGTTGTCTTTATTTTTTAGTTTCAATGCCATGATTTTAATAGTCCGGCCCGCGTGTGCACAAATTTTCCTCCATGCGGCCCCTGAGCTAAAATGAGTTTGACACCCCTGGTTTAAGTGATACAATGAAACATAATTAAGCATATAAAGTGTTTTTTCCACTCTACTGGTACTTTAATGTTGTCTAATCTTGTTCATACCGACAGCCATCAGACTGTATAATGCATATGTTCCTTTTTGACTGTACTTAAATGTATAATAGACTGTATTTATATTATTCACATGTGAATAATGCTGTATAATAGACTGCATTCATATTATTCACAAGTAAATAATGCTGTATAATAGACTGTATTTATATTATTCACATGAGAATTATGCTGTATAATAGACTGTATTTATATTATCCACATGTGAATAATGCTGTATAATAGACTGCATTTATATTATTCACAAGTGAATAATGCTGTATAATAGACTGTATTTATAGTATTTACATGAGAATTATGCTGTATAATAGACTGTATTTATATTATCCACATGTGAATAATGCTGTATAATAGACTGTATTTATATTATTCACATGTGAATTATGCTGCATAATAAACTGTATTTATATTATTCACATGTGAATTATGCTGTATAATAGACTGTATATATATTATTCACATGTGAATAATGCTGTATAATAGACTGCATTTATATTATTCACATGTGAATAATGCTGTATAATAGACTGTATTTATATTATTCACATGTGAATTATGCTGTATAATAGACTGCATTTATATTATTCACATGTGAATAATGCTGTATAATAGACTGCATTTATATTATTCACATGTGAATAATGCTGTATAATAGACTGCATTTATATTATTCACATGTGAATAATGCTGTAT
The DNA here is from genome assembly GCF_033978785.1 of Entelurus aequoreus. Classification (NCBI taxonomy): domain Eukaryota; kingdom Metazoa; phylum Chordata; class Actinopteri; order Syngnathiformes; family Syngnathidae; genus Entelurus; species Entelurus aequoreus. Next base: position 36,240,780 of record NC_084751.1, read on the forward strand.
AATAGACTGTATTTATATTATCCACATGTGAATTATGCTGTATAATAGACTGTATTTATATTATTCACATGTGAATAATGCTGTATAATAGACTGCATTTATATTATTCACATGTGAATAATGCTGTATAATAGACTGCATTTATATTATTCACATGTGAATAATGCTGTATAATAGACTGTATTTATATTATCCACATGTGAATTATGCTGTATAATAGACTGTATTTATATTATTCACATGTGAATAATGCTGTATAATAGACTGCATTTATATTATTCACATGTGAATAATGCTGTATAATAGACTGCATTTATATTATTCACATGTGAATAATGCTGTATAATAGACTGTATTTATATTATCCACATGTGAATTATGCTGTATAATAGACTGTATTTATATTATTCACATGTGAATAATGCTGTATAATAGACTGCATTTATATTATTCACAAGTGAATAATGCTGTATAATAGACTGTATTTATATTATTCACATGAGAATTATGCTGTATAATAGACTGTATTTATATTATCCACATGTGAATTATGCTGTATAATAGACTGTATTTATATTATCCACATGTGAATAATGCTGTATAATAGACTTTATTTATATTATTCACATGTGAATTATGCTGCATAATAAACTGTATTTATATTATCCACTTGTGAATTATGCTGTATAATAGACTGTATTTATATTATTCACATGTGAATAATTCTGTATAATAGACTGCATTTATATTATTCACATGTAAAAAATACCTAAGTGTTTATTGTTTATTGTGAGCGAACTGTGTTGCTGAATTTCCACCAAGGGATCAATAAAGTACTTTCTATTCTATTCTATTCTATTCTCTATTCTACATCTTCAAACGCTGATGATCCTTTGTGAGCAGACGTTGCCATGGTGATGTTGTCCTGCTACAACTCTCGTCTCTTATCACATACTCCACGAAGCAAACATTACAAGATGTCTTTAAAGACCTGATGTGGCAAGAACTCGCCACCAGTTCCCATCAACAGTCCTGCAACTTCATTATTTTAAACATTACGTTACTGTTTGATGCATTCTGTAATATTTCATGCATTATGTGTGCAGATCTGCAGCCTGATGAGGGGAGGAATCGCCGAGCGGGGTGGCGTACGTGTCGGTCACCGCATCATCGAGATCAACAGTCAGAGTGTTGTGGCGACGCCTCACGAGAGGATTGTTCAGATCCTGTCCAACGCCATGGGAGAGGTATGATAGTTAAACAATGAATTCTCTTTCATTTGCTGATGGGTTTTTTTTCTCATATTGTGTCACATCATTGCTGGAAATGATTTCACAATATGACAACACTTGAGTCACAATATGATACAGTATTGTAGGAATTACCATGAATTGATTAACGTGGACCCCGACTTAAACACGTTGAAAAACGTATTCGGGTGTCACCATTTAGTGGTCAATTGTACGGAATATGTACAGTATTTTCCGCACTATAAGGCGCACCTAAAAACCTAAAATGTTCTCAAAAGTTGACAGTGAGCCTTATAATCCGGTGCGCCTTATATAAGGACCAATATTGAGCCACAACAGGTCTCGCAACTACGGGATGCATAACGTAACCCCAGCCTCTACTGTAGCGTCTATTCTATGCGCCTTATAATGCGGTGCGCCTTATATATGAACAAAGTTTTAAAATAGGCCATTTATTGAAGGTGCGCCTTATAGTGCGGAAAATACGGTACTGTACTGTGCAATCTACTAATAAAAGTTTCAATTAATCAATCAATGCAATGATTAATAGTGTAATAATGGAACGTAGTCCGCAGAGGTACATGCATGTTGAAAGCGATCGGCCATCTGTGCGCACAAAGCTCAAATGTTATGACCTAGCAGCACTACTCCCCAAAAATACTCCTCTTCCTCATCTTTTATGGCATTTAATGTTCAAACATGTATGTATTTATTTATGTATTTTATTTATTGTTTGTCTTGTATTTTAACTGTACCTAACCAGGGTATCCGCGGGGTCTTAAAAAGTAAAAAAAAAATGTCTTAAATCCAATCATTTGAATTTAAGGCCTAAAAATGTCTAATATGCTCCTAAAATCTAATAAAAGGTCTTAAAGGCCTACTGAAATGATTTTTTTTAATTTAAACGGGGATAGTAGATCCATTCTATGTGTCATACTTGATCGTTTCGGGATATTGCCATATTTTTGCTGAAAGGATTTAGTAGAGAACATCGACGATAAATTTCGCAACTTTTGGTCGCTGATTAAAAAAGCCTTGCCTGTACCGGAAGTAGCGTGACGTCACAGGCTGAAGGGCTCCTCACATTTCCCCATTGTTTACACCAGCAGCGAGAGCGATTCGGACAGAGAAAGCGACGATTACCCCATTAATTTGAGCGAGGATGAAAGATTCGTGGATGAGGAACGTGAGAGTGAAGGACTAGAGTGCAGTGCAGGACGTATCTTTTTTCGCTCTGACCGTAACTTAGGTAAAAGGGCTCATTGGATTCCACACTTTCTCCTTTTTCTATTGTGGATCACGGATTTGTATTTTAAACCACCTCGGATACTATATCCTCTTGAAAATGAGAGTCGAGAACGTGAAATGGACATTCACAGTGACTTTTATCTCCACGACAATACATCGGTGAAGCACTTTAGCTACGGAGCTAACGTGATAGCATCTTAAATGCAGATAGAAACAAAAAAAATAAGCCCCTGACTGGAAGGATAGACAGAAGATCAACAATACTACTATCAGGAGACACCGAACCAAACCCTGGACCTGTAACTGCCGAAGCCTAGCAATGCTGTTGCTAACGACGCCATTGAAGCTAACTTAGCTACGGGACCTCGTCAGAGCTATGATAAAAACATTAGCTATCCATCTACGCCAGCCCTCATCTGCTCATCAACACACGTGCTCACCTGCGTTCCAGCGATCGACGGCGCGACGAAGGACTTCACCCGATCATCGATGCGGTCGGCGGCTAGCGTCGGATAGCGCGTCTGCTATCCAAGTCAAAGTCCTCCTGGGTGTGTTGCTGCAGCCAGCCGCTAATACACCGATCCCACCTACAGCTTTCTTCTTTGCAGTCTTCATTGTTCGTTAAACAAATTGCAAAAGATTCACCAACACAGATGTCCAGAATAGTGGAATTTTGCGATGAAAACAGAGCTTTTTGTATTGTGATACAATGGGGTCCGAATACTTCCGCTTCAACCATCGACGTCACGCGCATACGTCATCATACATAGACGTTTTCAAGCGGAAGTTTCCCGGGAAATTTAAAATTGCACTTTATAAGTTAACCCGGCCGTATTGGCATGTGTTGCAATGTTTCATTTCATCATTGATATATAAACTATCAGACTGCGTGGTCGGTAGTAGTGGGTTTCAGTAGGCCTTTAAAACTCTATTGACGTTACTTTTACTTAAAACATGCATAAACTTCAGTCTCGCTTTGAAATGTTTCGATTTTTGAGGACGCTATAATGTAACTACACAGCGGAACTAACTGTGTTGCCCGGTCCGAATTTATGGAACACCACTATGGTCTTAAAAAAAAGTCTTAAAAAGTCTTACATTTGGCTTGTTGGAACCTGCAGAGACCCTGCTAACAGAGGAGCCACCTGTATTTTATTCATGCTCTCATGTTTGATGACAGGAAAGCGTTCTATTCAAATATATTCTATATACCACAAATATTCTACATAGCTCAGTGGTAATTGTAAAATGTAGTTTAAAATGAATAAAATATAAAAATGGCCTCCTAATAGGCCATATGAATATTTTTCATTTTGTAAAAATGGTCCCTTGGAGGTCAATTTTCATGACTTTGGTTTGTGAAGTGTCTATGACAAGTGATCCAATACACACTGCAGTGTGTGTATTGGATCCCACGGCAAAATTCCTGATGTGTGTGTGTGTGTGTGTGTGTGTGTGTGTGTGTGTGTTTGTATTTTCTGACACATCATTTTAACATCAGCTGCAATTGTACTTTGAAGCGCATATAATATTTGAAAGGAGCAACAACTATCCCACATATCACTGCATGATATAACATGAAATATGCTACTTTCAAATTCAAAATCTGAAATAGTTATGTCAATTACAAACCCCAAAACCAGTGAAGTTGGCACGTTGTGTAAATCATAAATAAAAACAGAATACAATGATTTGCAAATCCTTTTCAACTTATATTCAATTGAATAGACTGCAAAGACAAGATACTTAAAGTTCAAACTGGAAAACGTTATTTTTTGCAAATATTAGCTCATTTGGAATTAACAAAAAAGCTGGCACAAGTGGCAAGAAAGACTGAGAAAGTTGAGGAACGCTCATCAAACACTTATTTGGAACATCCCACAGGTGAACAGGCTAATTGGGAACAGGTGGGTGCCATGATTGGGTATAAAAGCAGCTTCAATGAAATGCTCAGTCAATCACAAACAAGGATGGGGCGAGGGCCACCACTTTGTCAACAAATGTGTGAGCAAATTGTCGAAGAACATTTCTCAACGAGCTATTGCAAGGAATTTAGGAATTTCACCATCAATGTCCGTAATATCATCAAAAGGTTCAAAGAATCTGGAGAAATCACTGCACGCAAGCGATGATATTACAGACCTTCGATCCCTCAGGCGGTACTGCATCAAAAAGGGACATCAGTGTGTAAAGGATATCACCACATGGGCTCAGGAACACTTCAGAAAACCACTGTCAGTAACAACAGTTGGTCGCTACATCTGTAAGTGCAAGTTAAAACTCTACTATGCAAAGCGAAAGCCATTTATCAACAACACCCAGAAATGCCGCCGGCTTCGCTGGGCCCGAGCTCATCTAAGATCGACTGACGCAAAGTGGAAAAGTGGTCTGTGGTCTGACTAGTCCACATTTCAAATTGTTTTTCAGAAACTGTGGACGTCGAAAAGAACGTCAGAGAGGAAAAGAACCATCCGGATTGTTGTAAGCGCATAGTTCAAAAGCCAGCATCTGTGATGGTATGGGGGTGTATTAGTGCCCAAGGCATGGGTAACTTACATATCTGTGAAGGCACCATTAATGCTGAAAGGTGCATACATGTTTTAGAGCAACATATGTTGCCATCCAAGCAACGGTATCATGGACACCCCTGCTTATTTCAGCAAGACAATGCCAAGCCACGTGTTACATCAACGTGGCTTCATAGTAAAAGAGTGCGGGTACTAGACTGGCCTGCCTGTAGTCCAGACCTGTCTCCCATTGAAAATGTGTGGCGCATTATGAAGCCTAAAATACCACAACGGAGACCCCGGAATGTTGAACAACTTAAGCTGTACATCAAGCAAGAATGGGAAAGAATTCCACCTGAGAAGCTTAAAAAATGTGTCTCCTCAGTTCCCAAACGTTTACTGAGTGTTGTTAAAAGGAAAGGCCATGTAACACAGTGGTAAAAATGCCCCTTTGCCAACTTTTTTGCAAAACAAATGAAGTTTCTCAGTTTGAACATTAAATATTGTGTCTTTGCAGTCTATTCAATTGAATATAAGTTGTATTGTATTCTGTTTTTATTTACGTTCCAACGTGTCAACTCCACTGGTTTTGGGTTTTGCATTTTACTGTGCTACGACTTTTGGAAAGATTCCTCTGCACAAAGACAGGATAAGGTTTGGTGTGAAAAGATAATGTTTGGTGTTTCAGATCCACATGAAGACAATGCCAGCAGCCATGTATCGCCTGCTGACAGCGCAGGAACAGCCGGTCTTCATCTGACCTTCTTCTTCTTCCAAACTTTCACTCCTTCAGTAACTTTTCTTCTCTCCGCATCCTGTTTGATATCACGCAAACGGCCTTATTGTGTATCGCGCACAACAACATGGACTTTGTTTTCTGACCTTTGACCCGCATGTTCCTTGTTGCACGGCACTCTGGACCAAAGATCTATCAAAGGTCTCATTGTGCTTCATTGAGGCAACAAAACCAATCAAATATCACTTTATAAATTACAAATATCTGTCATATGTGAATGTACACGGAATATGTTGGACCTAAATGTTGTCACACAATTACACTGAATAAACTGAAGAAACACTTTCTGTTTTGTATTCTAAGCATCACACATGAGGTGGTGTGTTATAATTACACAATAAAATGACATTTGTCATTTTTATAATATTATATCCTCGTGTTAAGCAGCGTCCACTGCAGTATACATGTGTTTTTGTCTCGTCAGTTACACACGTCAAAAAGCGGTAGGAAATGGATGGATGGAATATAAAATAAATATAAACAGTAATGTATTTTTTCCAATTTAATAACGCCTCTTTCAAGATGGCAACTACTGTACACCTTAAATTTAAAGTAAGCACTCAGAATAACGAAAAGAAGCACAAAAACACACCAACAGTCATATTTTAAGAAAATTATAATATTTAATGTCACACAATGTGATATGTGTTCACATCATATATTTGCTCTGTATTTTTGCACGCTATATTTGTATGCAAAAGCCTTCTCGCGTCATTATGTTGGGAGTTGTATCTCTATTTCGCCACTAGGGGGAGTTGTCGAATGGTCAACATAAGGGTCCTTTTTTTTTCGGACCAATCATTAAGCAGATCGTCTGCCGGCTCTGGCCAATACGCTCTCTGATTGGTCAAAAGCCGAGAAGGGTCTGTAAGAGAACGCCCACCGTGGTGGTGACAACGCGAGAGTGGAAATTTGTAACGTGATTCAAAATGGCTGACACAACGAATGTTTTTTTTTCTCAAAACTTTATTTTGATAACAGTAGCATTCAAGAAATCCAATAACGTAAATCAAGTGTTTCCCTATAATAACCAGAAGTAACACACAAACATAAAGGAGTAACGAAAAAAACAAATAAATAAAATGTATCTAAAATTATTTAATTATTTTAAATTACAAAAATAAATAAAAATTTCAATAGGGTCCTTTCGTCCCATTGCAAAAGGACTCCCTTTGGGATTCCTTTTGAAAAGGTCCTGTGCGGACCCTAATTAAAGCTGCAAGCAGCGATGGACAGGACCGACTTTGAGGGCTCATAAAATCCAAACCGGAGCAGTAATTAAAACTCTTTCATCAACTTTTAATCAGAAGGGTTCAATCTCTCTCCTGTGCTAATTTGAAGCCGACACGACAAACGCGTTCAGAGGAGATAATGTTTGAAAATAATGCCTACATTAAACCGGTCCCTGGTGCAAAAAAGGTTGGGGATCCCTGATTTAGATTCCTAGTGAATAATGACAGGTTATATTTTTATTTGTATAAACTCACACTCCTGCATAGTTATATTAAATTTGTCTGCAATTGTTAAAAAAAATTAAAAATAAATCACACTATATTATTTAGGGGGGCTTAAGAATATTTTAGGCCAAACGACGCCAATGGTTATGCGTGATTTCTTTGTACTTGCCCCTTGGAAATGTAAAAATAAAAATGTAAAACATGTAATGCAGCTTTATTTGTAAGAAAACATACACATTGTAAGCAATCAAGAGAGGTTTTTTAAAATATATACATTTGTACAACAAACCTTTGTCGTTGTGGCAATGTCATCCTTCTTGGACAAAATGTGTACCCACAGACTCTTGTGGTCTTCATCCATGATTACAGCAAATGGTCCACTCAGCAGCTCTCAGCACATAAACGTCACCAATAAAAAAAAAACAGTAACCCGATAGTTTTTTTTCAGGCCATTTTCTTCAGGTGGCAGGGCTTGTGAACGATGATTTTTATAGCGCAGAAACAAGGTTTCCCTGTCACGCATCACAGGACGGCTTCCTCAGGATTCTCAGAACAAGGGAGCCACCTTTAAAAAAAAAAAAAGGTCAAAGTTGATCACAATTGCTTCAAAAAACTTGTTTCATTTCAAAAACTAAACTAAGAGCATACGAACAAGATCACAACACAGCAGATTTTAAAAGTGACAAAGCCTGAAGCAAAAAGATCAAACTTGATTTCCTTTGCAAAGGAAGTTAAGCCTTGGGATACTCTTGTGCCACACAGCTTGCGGGACTCAGTCGGCTTATTGTTTCCTTCAAAGCTATTCCACTGGGGTGTGTTGTGTCAGACCAGTTCTTCCTCCAAGGGAATCTAAGTTACTGGTCAATCCCAAATTCTTTCGATGACATATATGCCGAGCAAGAAGGACCATCAAGACAGAATTGGAATATTTTCAAGTTTTACTAAAGCTTTAGGAGTTCAACTTAACCAATACATTCATATCGGCTACTCTAGTTGATCTGGCATTCCAAGGGAAAAACCAACTTCTTCTCACACAAAGAAAACCCCCATCTGCCCCTCGCACCACTGATAAGAAACCAGTGGGTGTTGTATTTCACATTCCTGATGGTTTAAGACACTAAACAAACAATCTGAAGACAAAGAGAGACTGGTAGAATACACAAAGGAAAAGTACTAGCTGCTCTAAACATGGCTATGTAAAAAGAAATAACTCTTAAAACATATATGCATCCTTCCACAGGTGGCACATGACTTGTAATTCTCTTTCAAAACCCTAAGGGGCAGTGTTTTACTGTGTAAGCAACCAGAACTCTTGCTGACTATCTTACCAAGAGAGAAAGCTTCCTGTGCGTAGAAGTGGTTGTAAACTTATAGTAAACAATGGTGACCGCAAGACTCACACCAATTTAAAAGCCAGAGAATAAAAGTGGGTTTTATAACAACACTTAAAACATTCAACAGTGGGGGCCATCTTGACATGAGGGAGCAGAACATTCCAAAGTTTAGGACGCAGAAGGACCTGTCTCCCCTAGTCTTAGGCCTTGTTTTAGGCCCCACGAGTTGAAACTGGCCCTCAGACCTCAATGCCTGAGCTGAAGCATAAATTTGGCTGAGGTCCGTGATGTACTTTGGGACCAGTCCATTCAAAGTTTTAAAAACAAAACAGTAAAATTTAAAAATCAATCCTGAAACGAACAGCATGTCAATGCAGGGAGGCGAGAATTGAGGTGATGTGCTCCCTTTTTTGGTTCCCGCTAAAAGTCGTGCTACAAGTAATGAGTTACTACTAGGGGTGTAACGGTACGTGTATTTGTATTTGTATTGAACCGTTTCGGTACGGAGGTTTCGGTTCGGTTCGGAGGTGTACCGAACGAGTTTCCTTCTGCCTTTGTCTCTGTCAGTACTCTACACAGCACCCAGCATTGTCCCACCCGCACAACCATCTGATTGGTTACAAACAGAGCGGTAACAGCCAATCAGCAGTGTGTATTCAGAGCGGTAACAGCCAATCAGCAGTGTGTATTCAGAGCGCATGTAGTCAGTGCTTAGCGTTTAGCAGGTAAACATCAGGCAGCGGACTCTCCCCAAATGATAATAAACACCTCCCAGTCAACTACATCACTATGAGCCCGTTGACCTTCTAGAAATATAAAAGGCAGCTCAGCTCGCTCGCAGTCCTGGCTTGAGGTGAAGGCTAATTCGCTTTTAGCGTAACGTTAGCTCATTTTGCGGTGTGTGCGTGTGTGTGTGTGTTACGGACAGCAAAGCCCTGTCTGTCTGTTATTTCACTTTACCTTTTTCTGTGTTGATTGAGCTGTGTTGAAACAGCAAAAAGGACATTATGTTAAATTAAGAGTTTCTGTCTCTGATAGTTGATATAATAATGTAACTGCATCATTAAGCCTACATGAACTCCATGGTGTTCAGGGATGAATAGTCTCTCCTATCGCTATTGTACTATTTTTTCAGCTATAGTTACATTAATCATTAGTAATGCATCAGCCTAGTTTTGAATGGCAGGGTCCCTGCTATCACATGTTGATACAAATATAACATTTACATAATACAAATCAACTACAGGCTTCCCAAATGCTGTAATAAATTAAGCATGATGAGTTGACTTGAAACTGTTTAATGTTGCACTTTTTATATGTAGAAGAAAAGTTTTGTCATTTTATTTAATCTGAGCAACAACTTGAGGCAGTTTAATGTTGATTAACGTGGGCAGAATAGATTATAGTGTTCCTAATGTTAAAAGGATAAAGCCATTGTTTACAAATTTGGTAAATATATAACCAAAAAGTTGGTAGAGTGGCCGTGCCAGCAATCGGAGGGTTGCTGGGTACTGGGGTTCAATCCCCACCTTCTACCATCCTAGTCACGTCCGTTGTGTCCTTGGGCAAGACACTTCACCCTTGCTCCTGATGGGTGCTGGTTAGCGCCTTGCATGGCAGCTCCCGCCATCAGTGTGTGAATGGGTGAATGTGGAAATAGTGTCAAAGCACTTTGAGTACCTTGAAGGTAGAAAAGCGCTATGCAAGTATAACCCATTTATCATTTATATTTTGTTGTTTTCTTACTGTACCGAAAATGAACCGTACCGTGACCTCTAAACCGAGGTACGTACAGAACCGAAATGTTTGTGTACCGTTACACCCCTAGCTACAAGTAATGAGTTACTACCCATCTCTGAGTATAAGTAACATTTGCAAATGTTTATTTTCTTACAAGCCAAGAATAAAACATGAATATTACCGTTGAAGTGATCGCGGGTGAGGGAGAGGAAGATTCAGAGTGTCTCTGAAGAACTTGTAGGCTTTACGACCATGAAGGTGTAAATTGTTGGCAAACTCTCTCTCTTCTGCCGAATACTCGTTTTGTTTCCTCTTTTTAAAAAGCTCCAAAGGAAGATCTGAACGTAAATTTGGACAAAGAGTCTCGGCGGTGTGAAACAATAATCACATTATACACAATATTTTCTTCTTACCCAAATATATTTGCAGCTTGTCACACAGTTCCTCGTTCAGCAGCTTCTTCTCAGTCAGAACAAGCAGGAGAGCGTTGATGGTGGCCTTTGCTCTCCTTTCTCGGACTTGTGCATTTCTCTTCTCCTTCTCCAGCGTTACCACCCGAGCTGCCGTTTTAATGAATCTCACCTTCAGAGCAGACGGGCAACTGGGCAACGAATAGTTGTGCTCCTGCTTCAGGAAAATATGACAAATGTGTAATTTAATAGCCCACATACGCCATTCAGTAATGAATACTTTCACTTTGTTGACATCATCAAGTTCAAATACTCACAAGGTCAACATTAGACTGATGTTCATTTTCAATAACACGCTGAGAAATATTTAATAGAAGACTCTCCTCGGCCTTCTGTGATGTGATTGTGCTCCTTTTGGCTTTAGGCTGAGGAACATAAATAAAAGATACATCCTTATTTATTCATACCACAGTGTTGTACTGTAATATACTGTATATGTTTTTTTTTTTTTTACAAAAGAATACTATATTGTAAGAATCAATTTAAATCAAGAATCAATTCATCGAATTTTCACCCCGAGAATAAAAATCAATTTCACTGCATCACTCGCTCACTCTCGTTCAATCACTCACTCACTTATAGGGATGATGTTCGAAACCGGTTCTCCCGGTTGTTCGATAAGAAAAGAACCGATTCCATGGACTCGAATCCCTTTTTGAGAACTGGTTCCCGTTATCGAGGCCACTATAGTAAAGAAAAAGAGTTGGTTCTTTATTCGAATCCCACAGGAAATGCCCTGTGGCACGTCCCAGGAAATGACGTAGCTCAGTCATTTTTGTGTGTGTCTGATAACGTTAACGTTATCTTGTAGCCTACACCAGTGGTCCCCAACCACCGGTCCGTGGATCGATTGGTACCGGGCCGCACAAGAAATAAAACAAATACAAATAAATATATATATTTTTTAATTTAAATTAAAATTGATTTAATTTTTTTATTTATTAAATCAACATAAAAAACACAAGATACACTTACAATTAGTGCACCAACCCAAAAAACCTCCCTCCCCACAAAAGGGTTGTTTCTTTCTGTTATTAATATTTCTGGTTCCTACATTATATATCAATATATATCAATACAGTCTGCAGGGATACAGTCCGTAAGCACACATGATTGTATTTTTTTATGACAAAAAAAAAACAAAAAACCATACCATGGTAACAGTCAATATTTATTTATTTTATTTGATTTTTTTAGGGGGGTATCAACAGTCAATATTTATTTATTTTTTCTTACAAAATAAAAGTGAGCTTTTGTTAAACCAAATATTGTGTTTTTTTTCCATATACAACAACCTATCTGGATTCTATAAGAGAATCGATAAGGAATCGGTTCGATAAGAGGATTCGATAATGGGCTCGAACTCGATAATTTCTTATCAAACATCATCCCTACTCATTTACTAGATCACTCACTTGCTCATTCACCGGCTCAATCCGGAGTGACAATTCTCCATTCTAAATCAAACTAGTTCTCACTAACTCACTTACTACTTCTTCATTCAATATTCACTCACTCAGGCGTGACCAAAGAAGAATGATACATACTGTAAGTCTACACCAAAGTGATACTTTGTAGATTTTCCACAGACAAGAGTACAAACACAATAAGAAGTGTTTGCATTTTGAACATCAAATACTATATAAGACTAAAATACCTTTTCAGTGGTGCACACTAGTAATGGTAGACACTCCTTGGGTTTCCTTGAGATTGTTGCGGCCCTTTTCCCTTTAGACTAAAGAAAAAAATACATAATTAGATTGATCTTAGGTGTATAAAATAAATACAGAGACTATAGCAATGCACAGCATGAATAATTCATATCAAAAAACTACTTTCAGACACTTACACGTGATTGAAGTGCATTTAAATATTATTAACATACAAACACAAAAAAGCGTGCATTGGGTCACAAACGTTCATCTTTAAAGGGGAAATACACTTTTTGGCAAATTTTGTCTATCACTCACAATCCCTATGAGAGACACGAACACATTTTTCTTTTTTGACTAGGGGTGTAACGGTACACAAAAATTTCGGTTCGGGACGTACCTCGGTTTAGAGGTCACGGTTCGGTTCATTTTCGGTACAGTAAGAAAACAACAAAATATAAATTTTTGGGTTATTTATTTACCAAATTTGCAAAATCTTCCACCAAAAATATTTTTCTTAGTGGAATATTTGATGTGAAGTAATCGGAACCTTGGATAGGTCAATAATTCATAATAACATTGATTTTGATTCAATATTATGTTTTGAGCAATGACAGTTTGAAAAAAAAAAAAAAACAGCTTTGTTTTATTAGTCAACATTGGAACTTTTTCTAAATTACATTTAACCTTTAAGCTTTTTTATTTCACTTTTGTTATGTTTTTGTTTATTTTAATAGTATTTTTAGAATGTGCCGTGGGCCTTTAAAACATTAGCTGTGGGCCGCAAATGGCCTCCTAGGCACACTTTTGACACCCCTGCTATAGATAATAAAAAATTAAATCTGATAAATCTATGGATAAAAAGCAGAGCCTGGCGACGCATGCGCGTTTATCATAACTCTCTCACTCCATTCTGAATGCATGTGAAGATCCCTCCCCCACATCCCCCAAGCCATCCACGTCTCCATCTTTCTCCCTCCCTCAAGTAGACCTTTCTCCCCCCTTCTCCCCCTTGGAGTTCCGGGAGCTACCCCCACTCACGCCCCACCCTACTCAGATTTTTACCCCCCTAGATCATCGCTCACCTCCACCACCCCCTCCACGAAGGCGTGCTCCACAACCCCCCAGCCATACTTCACCTTTCTCACGCCAACCCCTTACACGCCCTCAACGTCCACCTTCAGTAGTTCGTCCCAGCTCTGACGCTGCTCACTCCCCCTCCCCCTTACGGCAAACCCCGCCTCGCCCTGACAGCAGTCCTGAATATTTCTGATACAGAAAAGGGTTCAGCAGTAGACCACATTATCAGCTGGGCCCAAGGTTGCCTACATCAAATCATGGCACCTTCTACATCCCTGTTGTGACTACCAAGAGAGTAAACATTGGGAAACTTAGCCACCCTGCTAACCTAAACAATCTCATTCCTATTATCTCCAAATCAAAGCCAACATCGAAGCCTGTCAATAACACCATCAGGATGGGTCTGCTCAATGTCAGGTCTCTGAATAGCAAATCATTTTTAGTCAATGATTTTATTAGCACTTCTAAACTTGACTTTATGTTTTTAACTGAAACATGGCTGGAACAAAATAACAGTGCAAGCATTCTGATCGAGACAGCACCCCCCAACTATAACTTCATTGATATATGTAGATCGGGGAAAAGAGGTGGAGGGGTTGCTGCTATATTTAAAAACATGTTTCAGGGGAAACAGATGTCACTCGGTGAGTTTACATCATTTGAATACCTGTGTGCTGTGTTGAAATGCTCTCCCAAAATTCTCTTGTTAATTATCTACAGGCCACCTAAATATTCTGCAAATTTTTTTGATGATTTTACTGAACTATTGTCTAGCATCTCCACTGACTTTGACTGCCTGGTTATAACTGGTGATTTTAATTTTCATATTGACGATTTAAATGACAAGGGCGCAAAAGAACTTTTTACTATTTTAGACACATTTGAACTGTCTCAACATGTGAAAGAGGCTACACATTATAAGGGACACACCCTGGACCTGATTATCACAAAAGGTCTCAATGTTTCTGATGTTCTTGTGATTGATCCTTCATTGTCTGATCATTTCTGTGTTTTCTTTAATATTTCTGTAATTCCGGACACACAAACAGAATCAAAGAATGTCAAAAAGCGGTACATAAATGAACATGCTAATGTCCTCTTTAAAAACGCCATCTCCTCACTACCACCTCTAAACCCATGTCATGCTGATGATCTTGTAAGCAACTTTAATTCCAAAATTGTGAATATCATAGATATCATTGCACCTGTTACAGTTAAAACGATTTCTGGCAAGCAAAAGGCACCCTGGAGAAAATCTGCTGCTGTAACAGCCCAGAGAAGAGAGTGCAGGAAGGCTGAACGAATCTGGCGGAATACAAAACTTCATATTCACCATGACATCTATAAAGAGAGCCTCCAGGCCTACAATTTAGTCTTAAAAAGTGCTAGAGAAACATTCTTCTCCAATATCATAAACAGCAACACAAATAAGGCCAAAACCCTATTCACAATCGTTGACAGACTGACTAAACCCCCAACACAAATACCAGCCGAACTCCATTCCACGCAGAAATGCAATGACTTTGCATTCTTTTATACTGATAAAATTGAAGGCATCAGACGCACCATCAATATCTCAAGTAAAAAAGTTGGATCACCACCCCATTTAGGCAAAAGTAACACAGTAACGATGGCAAGCTTTAATGCCATAGACTCTAAAACTCTAGTGGAAACGGTGACAGCTCTAAAGTCATCCACCTGCTGCCTTGATGTTTTACCTACCAACTTCTTTAAGAATGTTTTTGACTGCCTATCAACAGACATCTTGCAAATAGTTAATAATTCTATTAAATCGGGCAATTTCCCGAAGGCTTTCAAAACTGCAGTCATTAAACCTCTTCTAAAAAAGCAGAGCCTAGATGCCTCTGTTATCAACAACTACAGACCAATTTCAAATCTACCATTCATAAGTAAAATAATTGAGAAAGTTGTCCTCCAACAACTAAATCACTTCTTGGCTTCTACTGGCTGCCACAACAACTTCCAGTCAGGATTTCGACCTCTTCATAGCACAGAGACGGCCCTTCTTAAAGTTATAAATGACATCCGTCTAAACACAGACTCTGGCAAAACTTCAGTATTAATGCTTTTGGACCTCAGTGCTGCATTTGACACTGTCGACCACTCAATACTTTTGGACAGGTTGGAAAACTGGGTGGGGATCTCAGGCACAGTTTTAAGCTGGTTCAAGTCATATCTACAAGATAGGAACTATTTTGTTTCCATTGGTGACTTTGTATCAGAACCAACCAACGTAACGTGTGGAGTCCCCCAAGGTTCAATCTTGGGGCCGACTTTATTTAACATCTATATGCTCCCACTAGGACAAATCATGCAAAATAATAACATTGACCATCATTGCTATGCCGATGACACCCAAATCTATGTAGCGCTATCACCAAATGACTATCGCCCCATAGATCTTCTGTGCCAGTGCATTGAGCAAGTCAAACACTGGATGTGCCAAAATTTCCTACAACTAAATGAAGATAAAACTGAGATAATTGTTTTTGGTGCTAAAAAAGAAAGGTTTAAAGTCATCCAACACCTTCAATCACTGTCCCTGAAAACCTCAATTAAAGCCAGAAATCTTGGGGTTATTTTAGATTCTGATTTACATTTCGACAGTCACATCAAATCAGTAACAAAATCGGCCTACTATCACCTCAAAAATGTAAAAAGACTTAGAGGGCTCATGTCAGCTCAAGACTTAGAAAAACTTGTACATGCCTTTATTACCAGTAGGCTAGACTATTGTAATGGTCTCCTTGCAGGTCTTCCCAAAAAAACTGTCAGGCAGCTACAGCTTGTTCAGAACGCTGCTGCTAGAGTTCTAACAAAGACCAAAAAATGTGAGCACATTACACCAATTCTTAAATCCTTACATTGGCTCCCTGTACATCAGAGAATAGATTTCAAAATCCTCCTGCTCACATATAAATCACTACATGGTCTAGGGCCCAAGTATATCACTGATATGCTCCCACTATATACGCCCTCTAGATCACTAAGATCTTCTGAGACCAATCTGTTAGCGGTTCCAAGAGTAAACTCAAATCAAGGGAGATCATCATTCAGTCACTATGCAACACATAGCTGGAATAAACTTCCTGAAGATGTCAGACTCTCCCCAACTCTCACTACTTTTAAAACTAGACTGAAGACTTTTATGTTCACCTTAGCTTTCAGCTAAATCTTTTAATCTTTTAACTTTTAACGTCTGCACTGTTCTTATTTTTATTGTCTGCATTTTAATTTTGCTTTTATTTTCTTTCATTTCACTTTGTTGTCTGTGAAGCACTTTGAGTCTGCCTTGTGTATGAAAAGCGCTATACAAATAAAGTTGCCTTGCCTTGCCTATGTCTCTGCTCCTCCCTCACGAATGCTGCTGTGCGCACAATTTGTTTTGTTCTTAACCCCTTCTTAACCCTGAACGTACATTGAAAATACACGCAACCTTTACTCAAAATGCCGGACATTTGAGGCATTTAAGAAACTACGCCCGGACAGCTCCGCAAAAGAGGACATGTCTGGTGAAAAGAGGACGTATGGTCAGTCTATCGTAGCCCGTTAGCTGCTAGCATGCCGTGTGTTGTGCCTTGGGTTGAGTTTGACACCCGACTTAGCGTAACACTACGAGCGTAGCACCACTTCTGAAGCAGAATGAGTAGATAAAAGGTTATAAACACGCCACACTGTAGAAGTCCACTCACCAAGCTAAATGTTGCATATTATTATTACATTACTTCATTAAACTACAATACTTGAGTGTGTTATTCTCAGTACATTCAATGGATCACAACTGGATTGTTCAGTCTGTCTAAGAGTAGACTTCATCAGTTCATGCTAGATTAGTCAGATGTAGGCCGAGTGCTGGGTGCCAAGACCCAAACTATGTATCCTCTAAAAAGAGGGGACATGCCCAGACAAGAATGGTTTCGCTCTTTTGTTGTGTAAAAACAGCTGTTAATAATAAATCATTATATAAATCAATATTTAAATCATTATATCTATCAACAGCATATGCCAGGTTAAAAATGATTCTGAGTTTCCCAGATAGATATGATACATATGAAATAACAATGGTATTGTATCTGTCACCTGCCTATATGTCTCCCAGTCTGTGGAACGCTCTCCCTGACCACCTGAGGGCACCACAGACTGTGGGTGCTTTTAAAAAAGGCTTAAAAACCCTTCTTTTAAAAAAAGCCTTTTTTTAAATATATGCATACTAGTTCTAGCTATTTGGCTGTTCTACTTTTTATTTTCATTTATTTTTTATTATCTTTTTAAAAAAAAAAAAAGTAATACACTGTAGCACTTTGAGGTTGTTTACTCAATGTGAAGTGCTTTTTACAAATAAAATCTATTATTATTATTACATTGTTTTAGGTATAATATTCCTTACCTACAAGTTCATATTTCTTATTTAAAAGCATATAACATGTTAACAAATTGTCATTTCAATTTATTTCAATTTGAGTTATGAGCTCTGTGTCACAGAACAATTAAACTCCTAAGTAGATGCCCAAACTGCATCGCCTGACATTTATTGATTTTTTAAAAAAGGTAATCAGAACAATGAGGAGTAAGGATGAATTAATTATAAATTAATTATGTCATTATTGCCAGCCGTACTTGAAAGTAACAGAAAAAGTGTAAGTTGTAATGAAAACAAAATCAAAAAGTGGACCTACTGTTTCACAAAGAATCGAGAAGTTAAACACCGATGGAATAACTCCTTGTCTGATCCGACATAACCCTCCAGTCTTGTCAAAGTCTTCTGGATTAAAATGTTTGCTGCACAACACAGTCTGCTCTTTAGCAGCAAAACTCTTTCTCCTCACAGCCACTTCCCACTTCCTTCTTACATCATCGTCTTTGGGAAACCTACAAAGGGTATGACAAGTACACACAACTCAATTCATTTGTACACAACCTATTTTAAAAATAAATCATAAAAAATATTTTCTTGTTTTTAGCCCCTCTGTAGTAGGGCAGTCTTCATTGTTCATTAAACAAATTGCAAAAGATTCACCAACACAAATGTCCAGAATACTGTGGAATTTTGAGATGAAAACAGAGTTTTTTGTATAGGATTCAATGTGTCCGCATACTTCCGTTTCAACGATCGACGTCACGCGCATACGTCATCATACATAGACATTTTCAACCGGAAGTTTAGCTGGAAATTTTAAATTGCACTTTATAAGTTAACCCGGCCGTATTGGCATGTGTTGCAATGTTTGATATATAACCTATCAGACTGCGTGGTCGGTAGTAGTGGGTTTCAGTAGGCCTTTAAGAATTGCATGTAAACCCAGTATTTATAAATACTGCGAGTGCTTCATGAAAAAACGCTTAGTATGAAGTACTTGTAAAATGTCTGACTCCAACAGCACTTGAGACTATTTCATATCACTTGCATGACTGTACACAACATTAGAGAAGTTTGTTATATTGGGAGGAAGAACATAAAAGGTCATCTGGATACATAAGGACCGAGATTTAGGATTGCCACAAGTTAAAACAAACAAACAAAAAAACAATAATACAGATGTTGGTGAAATGTGCCATTACCGTATGCTCCACAAAACATTAACTATGTTATTGTTTTAAAATTCAAGTTTAAGATCTGAGGAACAAGCTTCCGTAGTTAGTCAGCACACAGTTGAACAGACTCGCCTAGTAGTATATAGTTAACATCAATATACGTTTCGACAGAGTTTGGTGAATATATGTCTATAGATAGAAATACATTTGATGTTTTATGTCATTTGTTTGTGTTAAAATCTTATTTGTTTGTGCAAGTTTAAAACCATCACAATGCAAATGTTCATTAGCCTACTACTACAATATTTACATGACCTAACACAAGTACACGCATTGGGGAAATGACATACTCAAACGATATTTGAAGATGCCCTATAAAAATACATTTAAAAGTATACCACCTCTGCATGCATAGAAAATCGTTGTATTACGAAATTCAACCATCCACCCATCCATTTTCTACCGCTTGTCCCTTTTGGGGTCGCGGGGGGTGTTGGAGCCTATCCCAGCTGCACATGGGCGGAAGGCGGGGTTCACAACCAAATTACACCTACAATATTATCGGTGTGATAAGTTTAAATGGTGCAAAACCTAACTCTAAAATGAAGTGACAACAATAATGTAGTATCTGCCGATAAGAAAATTATAGCTCCTATTTCAAGTCTCGCGAGAAAAATAATATTGAATAACATTAGTTTTATTAGCAAATCCGGTCGGCTTTTACAGAAATATATCTTACAAACTTTTCAATTATGTAAATAGTACAGATATTATTTATTGTTTTCTCTACTACGGCCGCGAGTACTTTAACACTACGACGGTTTATAAAGTATATTAATAACAGCAACTATTAAACGTCTATATGGTTGGGAAGCTGCTAGCTTGTTAGCACAAATCCTGCAGCTCTCAACATGATTTAAATACGAAAAAGAGCCACCAACCATTCTTACCTATGAAAAGTTATTCCCAGTTTTTTCGATTCCGCCGTACGACGTACTTTACAACCGTATGCAGCACAATGTGCAGGCATCCTGCTTGTTGTTGTTGTTGAGTTTTTACTTTGCCCCAACTAGCTTAGCATCGCCTTTTTTGCACGTAGCTGAAAAAGCCTCGACTTCCGCCTCCTCTTCTTCTTCGTCTGCTATTATTTGTTCTTCGTCTACGATTCCCCAATGACGTCACACTGCTGTCATCTTGCAGCGGTATTCCATAGGAAATCCGAGAAAAGAAGGCATCTGTCGCTTCATCCTGGACAATTGTCATGACAAATGTGTGCTTTGTTTTAAAAATTTTATATTTGGTTTTACACTGTATGAAAAACATTTTTTTAAAGGAATTTTACCTTTGCAACCTCATTATACTATTGGCTAAGTTTTATTTTCATAAATGTAAGTTTCTCAATACCCGACCTGTTTTTTGTGCCTTTTAAAAAAGATTTAGAACTCTACATTAAAACACTCTCTACCTCTAACAACCAAAAAGCTGTGAAAACGATGATGCTGTGTTCCAAATTTAAGTTATTTACTGAGATTGAGTGAGCCTATGGCATATATATATATATATATATATATATATATATATATATATATATATATATATATATATATATATATATATATATATATATATATATGTATATATATATATATATATATATATGTATATATGTATGTATGTATATATATATATATATATATATGTATGTATGTATATATATATATATACATACATACATACATACATATATATATATATATATATATATATATATATATATATATACATACATATATATATATATATATATATACATACATACATATATACATATATATATATATATATATATATATATATATACATACATACATACATACATATATATATATATATATATATATATATACATATATATATATATATATATATATATATATATATATATATACATATATATATATATATATATATATATATATATATATATATATATATATATATATATATATATATATATATATATATATATATATATATATATATATTTGCATTCTATTTTAGTTACTTTGAATTTACAACCCCCTGGCGCTGTTTTGTACTTATTTTGATTATTGTTTCTCGTCTGTTTGTAATTGTTGAAATTTATGAATAAAGATTTAAATAAAAATTAAAATAAATAAATTCCATAGGAAATCCGAGAAAGAAAGAAACAACTGCATTGCGGTCATAACCGTAAAATAATGTGTGCAAGTTCAACAGAAAGATAACATGTGATTTATGACGTCAGTTTTTTTTCCGCCCCAGAAAATAAAATTGGCATCCATGTTTTAGCTGCCTTTCATGAATGGGAATTAAAAAAAAAAAGTTTTTAAATCTGAATTTCGTTTTTTTCATACAGGTTTTCTTTACTCCTCTTCATGAAACTTAAATTCAATGACCAAAACATACAGTATCCCATTTCCCAAATATAAATTAATTTTACGGCAATTGGTATTAATAGTACTGGGAACGCCCCTTTTTAATTTCCACTTTTTATTATATAAACCTTTATTTATAAACTGCAACATTTACAAACAATAACGAAATAATAATAATCAGAATAAGTACAAAAACCAGTACAAAAACAGGGTTAGGAGTTATTTCCAGACTCGATATGACGCCCCCTCCTGGTGTGACGTCACCAAAGAACCTGAGCCTATTTCTACACACACAGTGTAGATAAAAGAATGCAAATCTGTTATTTTCATCACCTCGTTGCATGTTTTGGTCGCCCATGATTATTTCAAAACTGATATGCTTAAGATTATGAGTAAAAATAAAAATAAAAACATGACAACTCCACTGAAATGCTGACAGAACGTAGTATGAATGTAAGAATAGTTTGAATGTTGGAATGTTGAAGTGTTTGAATTTTCAGGTTAAACAGAATTTGGTTTGGAACTTGGGAAAGTGTTAGTTTGAATGTCCAGAATGAGTGGAATGTGTTGGAATGGTTTGAATAGGTTGAAACATGTGGCAATTGTGCAACTTGGAAAAATGTCCCATTCATTTCAAAAGGAACTTCCTGGAAATTTGAGAATTTGGGGAAAATGAAATGATTAGCAGCATGAATGTCCTGAATGAGCTGAAATGGTTTGTGTTGGAATTGTATAGATCGGTCAAGAAATGTTGAAGTCGGAACATGTTGAATTGAGAAATGGTACTACGGAATTCCTGGAATTTTTCCAGTTAAAAAAAACCTCTTCGGTTTTTTTGTCCTAATTAAGAGGAATGTTTTGACAGTGGAACCGTTGAAATGCGTTACAAAATGTGGGAGAAGTAGTCGCCAGAAAAAAGGGCTTTGGAAAACCAGGAATTCTGGAAAATCCTGGAATTTTTTAAAAAACTTGTAAAAAGGGTAGTTTGAATTTCCAGGATGGTGGAATGTGTTGAAGGTGGTATGGTTTGAATCAGTTAAAAAATGTGGAAGTAGTGGAATTTTGATAAAAAATGGCCAACTCATTTTTAATGAGAAAAATGTCCCGGAAAACCTGGAATTCTGGGAATTTTTAGAATTTGTCAAGGGAAAGCCCGCGATTCCCGAATAGGCTAAGCAGTTTGAAGTTGGAACAGTTTGAATCGGATGAAAAATGTGGAAGGTGGAGAATAATAATAATAATAATACATAGATGAATCTTGGCGAAAAAAAACCATGTGTGTGTGAATGCTTTGGAGCATTCACACAATTAATGTAAAGTGAATTATATTTATATAGCGCTTTTTCTCTAGTGACTCAAAGTGCTTTACATAGTGAAACCCAATATCTAAGTTACATTTAAACCAGTGTGGGTGGCACTGGGAGCAGGTGGGTAAAGTGTCTTGCCCAAGGACACAACAGCAGTGACTAGGATGGCGGAGGCGGGGATCGAACCTGGACCCCTCAAGTTGCTGGCACGGCCACTCTACCAACCGAACTATACCGCCCCATTAATATGCAGTAAGACTGAGAAAAAAATAATACAATGGAAAGTGAATTGAGACCGCTTCTTACTGGAGTGGAGGTACTGCTGTGTATATATATATATAAATATATATATATATATATATATATATATATATATATATATATATATATATATATATATATATATATATATATATATATATATATATATATAATATATATATTCTCCTCTTATAGATCATTTTTACAGCTGTCAAAATTAATGAGTTAACTCATGTGAGTATTTAATAATCACGAACAAATATATATTGCATTCATCATAAATATACGCTGATTAACCACACCATTTATTTTGACCGTACTGGCTACTTTACCTCAACTGGTTAACTGAAAGGTTATTTATTATACAGTCAGTTATCGGGTCAATGCATACACCAGAGTAAAGATGAGTGAGGAGACTTCGACCGGTGCACTCGCTGGCAAACTTAACCTCCTAGACCAGACCTGGGCAAATTAAGGCCCGGGGGCCACATGCGGCCCGTTAAGCTTTTCAATCTGGCCCGCCGGAAATTCCCAAATAATTTTTTTAGATCTTTAAGATGGAAAGTGAAGCTGCCATTTTGATGTGCAGTGATGTTTTCTAATGACCATAAGTCTTGAACTATACAAAGTATTTCAATGGTTGGAATCTGCACTTTTGCATGATATACTAGTTACTATGGTCATCTAAGTAGTTACTATGGTAATCTACGTCACAGCAGCTCAGACCAGGCACCAAGCAGTGTGTGTGGGGAGCGTTTCCACAGAGTGTTTCCAGAGCGGCCAGCCTGAGATTTTTACAACAAAGTTCTAAAGCTTAGTGATATATCAGATTGTAGGTGTTTTTTTTACCCTTCACGTTCATATTTCGCTGTGTTTGTTGCATTTTTGTTGCGTTTCGCATGATTCCAAAACAGGTCACTCGAGACGGGGTGTGACATTCATATGTTGTCAATATTCAGTGTTTTATCAATCATAGAAAAAAATAAAATTACATTTACATTACAGACATTATTGTGAGGTTTTGTATTAGCGTTCCTAAAAATAGATATACCGGCCCCCAAGACACATTTTTTTTCTCTAAATTTGGCCCCCCGAGTCAAAATAATTGCCCAGGCCTGTCTTAGATGGACCTTGCGTGCACATATGTGCATCACATTTTTAATTTTGTAGACCAGAATTCAACTTTTTCCCAACAATACCCTGGTTTCTACTTAAGAGCAGAGGAAGAGAAGAGTATACCACATCACATGTTAGAAAAAAAAATACAAAGAAAGTTCAGAATTTTCTGTGTTTTTATACTCATTGGGGGTACAAAGAGCCCAAATTTCCAAGATTTAAAAAAATGCATGCCACACAAGAGATTGGGTCTTGGAAGGCTATTATATAAAAATTTTACAAATTTTGGGGCAAATGAGTGACGTGCATTTAAGTAAAACATTTTTTTAAAATTCCTGGATAACATTCTGACATTGAAATAGGCTTTGTGTCTAAATATTATTTTTTTGAAGTTAATTTAAAATATGCAAGTGAGTAATAACCTGTGACTAAGCATTATTAATCCAAATTCAACAGTATGACTAATCTAATTTAAAAAGTTAATAATTTGACAATGCTAGTAATTTTATATCCCAAAAACAATAACAATAAAAAATATATCACAATTTTTTTTTCTTCTTCTAAAAAAACATCCAAAAAAAGTACATATACACACCTTAAATGAATGTTGATTCTCAAATATTTTCTCATTTTATTCCTAAAACACATATTTCATATACAAAAAGGACAAGACAATTAAATACCCAAAAACATGAATTTTTGGTTTTAGACAGTTTATACTAGAATAGATAGAATAGAAAAGAAAGTACTTTATTGATCCCTGGGGGAAATTCAGCACCACAGTTCGCTCACAATAGACAATAATAATAATCTAGTATAATAATATAATAATAATAATACAATCTAGTAATAATACTAGATCAGGGGTTTTGAAAGTGGAACTGCACTTATTATTTCAGAATTTTGCCTATCGTTCACAATCATTATGAGAGACAAAAAGACAAAATAAATATTAAAAAAAACATTGCAGTTCCACTTTAACCTTTTTGACCCAGGGGTCCAACTTTTCCACAAGAGTGGCCCCGGTTTGTAGATAACCGTTTGTTTGGTCGTTCTTTTAATCCAAACAAAACAAGTTCCTTTAATGGGCACCAATTTTCGAGTTTTGTTGGTTTAGCTTACATTGTGCTTTCTGTCTCTGCTACATTGTTGATATACATGCTCCCGCAGTAAAGTTTTTTTTAAGAGACTTAAAAAAGTAGCATCATTGCTGCAGCAATAAACTATCGGACACCTGACCAATACAGTAACTCTTCTGAGGAAGACAGTTGAAAAATGTCAAAGTAAAATAGTCCAACTATCGTATCAAAATCTGATCTGACTGGAAGAAACTGCAGAGTATGTTTAACATGAAGACATAATGAGCCTTTTTGAGCTTTAAGCACTAAAAGCAACTCAAAAATTGTTTAGTGATGAGTACCTTTTACATTTGAACTGATACAGTACCATATCCTGTTACATGGGAATTGATACCGGTTCTCAATTGTGCCAATGTTCGATGAGTGTTCATGTGCTGATAAATGTCAATTTGCTTCATAATAAAACATTTTTTTTAATTTAATATTCAACGGTGAGCTGATGATTATTGTGTTGTCCAGTTTTTTAATTTTTTATTACACTTCTGAGTATATTTTGCAAGTGCGCATTCATTTCAGTTTCTCCTCGGTGTGTTGCCGTAGTCTGAATGTAGTCTTTGTCATTAAGTTAAATGTGCCAGTCTTGTCTTTTTTCGAGTCCAACAAAGTGATCCTACTGTAGATATTGTACTTATCACAAACCAGCTGTTTAATTGTAACATACATCTTAGTTGTACTTTCCATTACCAGATTTGGAGGTGTTGAAATTGCCATGTAAAATCACTAATGCTAATCAGTAGCATGTATATGGCACATCCAATGTAAATTAGCATCGACTCATGTCTTTTTAAGAGTGGAGCCTTACTATTGAGTGCTTGCCATCAGGCATGCTTGCTTTGTTGGCATGGAAAATTACATTACCTAGAGACAGACCGCTATGAATGCAAGTCTGCAACTAGACATAACAACCATGCAACAAAAGGTATGGTACCATTTGATTTTACATGAATTGAATTTGGTCAGCACCTCCAAAAGTATTGAATTCAGTACACATCCCTACGTTTGTGTGTATTCTCATGTGTGACAGCAATGTTGCATTAACAGAGAATCGTTTACCACAAACCGGACAACAAAAAGGTTTTTCTCCAATGTGTGTTCTCATATGTGATTCCATGTTCGTTATTTCAGAGAATCTCATACCACAAACTGAACAATTTAGAGGTTTTTCTCCTGTGTGTGTTCTCATGTGTGTTACCATGTTAGTTTTCCCAGAGAATCTTTTACCACAAACTGGACAACTGAAGGGTTTTTCTCCTGTGTGTGTTCTCATGTGTGTTACCATATTTGACTTTTGAGTGTAATGCTCACCACAAATTAAACAGCTAAAAGGTTTTTCCCCTGTGTGTGTTCGCATGTGTGAAAGCATATTTGCCTTGTGAGAGAATCTTTTACTGCAATATGAGCAACTAAAGGGTTTTTCTCCAGTGTGTATCCTCATGTGTGATACCATGTTTGATTTTTGAGAGAATCTTTCACTGCAAACCGAACAGCAAAAAGGTTTTTCTCCTGTGTGTGTCAGCATGTGTTGAGCCAATTGAGGCTTTTTACAAAAGGTTTTAGGACAAATAGAGCAAACAAAGGGTTTTTCTCCTGTGTGTGTTCTCATGTGTGTTAACATATTTGCCTTATGAGAGAACTGTCTACTACAAACCAAGCAACTAAAAGGTTTTTCTCCTGTGTGTGTCCGCATGTGTCGAGTAAAATAACTCTCAGAGCTAAATCTTTTACCACAAACAGAACAGGTCAGACATTCTTTACCTGTCTTTTGTTCTAAGAGTTCAGGTTCTTTGCTGTCCATGTGAGTCCTCATATCGGCTTCATAGTCTGGATCGCTGCTCAAAAGTTCCTGGGTGTCGCACCTGTCTTCACTGTCAGGAAAGTGTAACATTGTGTCGTCACTGTCTGATAGTGGAGCTAAGAAGTTGTGGATTTGTGGTTTGTTTTCTTGGTCTTCAGACTTCACAGAGACAGCAGTCAGTGGCAACTTAGTGACAAAAGCCTCCTCCGACCCAAGAAGACACTCTTCTTCCTGGGCAATGCAAAGTTCATCCTCTTTTTTAATGTTGGGAGGCTTTAAAGCCTCCAGCAGCTCAGGTGGACATTCTTCTTGACAACCAATCAGCTCATGGAATTCTGCAGGACACAGACAAGAATCATTATGTCAGCTTATTTTAGTTAAGACAATGTTGTCTTGTTTGAGGCCACAATAATTGGGACATACCACCGAACAAGTTCACTTTTCTTGGTGTAACTCTAAAAATAAATGAAAATTTCCTTTTTTTTCCAAACTAAATGTGATAATACACATATTAAACTACTCAAAATGTGTATTGCCCCATCCCAAGCAACTTTTTTTTCATTTTGTACAATGTTTCTAAACTGAAGATGGCTCATTGGAATAACAGGAGTGACTTTTTAACATAGAATTTGCAAAAATATGAAATATAGCCACATGGAATTGATCACAAAAAGCCGCTGCCTGACCAGGGCTCTGAAAATCTGCAGAGACTCCTCCCACCCCCACCAAGGACTGTTTTCACTGCTGGACTCTAGAAAGAGGTTCCGCAGCCTCCGTAGCAGAACCTCCAGGTTCTGTAACAGCTTCTTCCCTCAGGCCATAAGACTCTTGAACGCATCATAATAATCCCCTCAATTCCCCCCAAAAATGGATTAACTCTCTGGGATATAAAAGACAATATAACATACATCCATAAACGTGGATGCATATGCCAAAGTGCAATATATTTATCTGTACAGTAATCTATTTATTTATATTTGCACCTTATTGCTATTTTATCCTGTACTACCATGAGCTAATGCAACGACATTTCGTTCTTATCTGTACTGCAAAGTTAAAATTTGAATGACAATAAAAGGAAGTCTAAGTCCAAGTCTAAATGTTGACACTAAGCAAGTTAGTGATTCAGCAACATATATTTTTCAATAAACTTAGGTAACAGGACTGTGCTGAGAGTTTAAGCAACACCCAAGTTAAAATACACAACAAAATAAGTGAGTAAACTTATTTTTATCCATCCCGTGACCAACAGAATATCTGAATGTTATTTTCACATTGTTCAAGGTAGTTAACATTATCTTTGAAATCATATTTAACAACCATGCAATCAGATCAATGTGCCGGACACTTTGCTGAATAAAAAAACATGTTCAGTTAATTTCATGGTGCATTCCTAAATTTGACTTCCTGGAGACACAAATGGCACCGATCCAGTGGAATTGGCCAACTACAAAACCAGTGAAGTTGGCGCGTTGTGTAAATTGTAAGTAAAAACAGAATACAATGATTTGCAAATCCTTTTCAACTTATATTCAATTGACTAGATTGCAAAGAGAAGATAGTTAACGTTCGAACTGGAAAACTTTGTTCTTTTTTGCAAATATTAGCTCATTTGGAATTTGATGCCTGCAACATGTTTCAAAAAAGCTGGCACAAGTGGCAAAAAAGACTGAGAAAGTTGAGGAATGCTCATCAAACACTTATTTGGAACATCCCACAGGTGAACAGGCTAATTGGGAACAGGTGGGTGCCATGATTGGGTATAAAAGCAGTTTCCATGAAATGCTCAGTCATTCACAAACAAAGATGGGGCGAGGGTCACCACTTTGTGAACAAATGTGTGAGCAAATTGTCGAACAGTTTAAGAACAACATTTCTCAACGAGCTATTGCAAGGAATTTAGGGATTTCACCATCTAAAGTCTGTAATATCATCAAAAGGTTCAGAGAATCTGGAGAAATTACTGCACGTAAGCGATGATATTATGGACCTTCGATCCCTCAGGCGGTATTGCATCAAAATGCGACATCAGTGTGTAAAGGATATCACCACATGGGCTCAGGAACACTTCAGGAAAAACACTGTCAGTAACTACAGTTGGTCGCTACATCTGTAAATGCAAGTTAAAACTCTACTATGCATTCTGTGGTCTGACGAGTCCACATTTCAAATTGTTTTTGGAAACTGTAGACGTCATGATTGTTATAGGCGCAAAGTTGAAAAGCCAGCATCTGTGATGTTATGGGGGTGTATTAGTGCCCAAGACATGGGTAACTTACACATCTGTGAAGGCACCATTAATGCTGAAAGTTACATACATGTTTTGGAGCAACATATGTTGCAAGCAACGTTATCATGGCCGCCCCTGCTTATTTCAGCAAGACAATGCCAAGCCACGTGTTACAACAGCGTGGCTGCATAGTAAAAGAGTGCGGGTACTAGACTGGCCAGCCTGTAGTCCAGACCTGTCTCCCATTGAAAATGTGTGGCACATTACAAAGCCTACAAATACCACAACGGAGACCCCGGACTGTTGAACTACTTAAGCTGTACATCAAGCAAGAATGGGAAATCCTTCCACCTGAAAAGCTTCAAAAATTAGTCTCCTCAGTTCCCAAACATCTACTGATTGTTGTTAAAAGGAAAGGCCATGTAACACAGTGGTAAAAATGCCCCTGTGCCAACTTTTTTGCAATGTGTTGCTCTCATTAAATTCTAAGTTAATGATTATTTGCAAAAAAGAATACATTTTCTCAGTTCAAACATTAAATATCTTGTCTTTGCAGTCTGTTCAATTGAATATAAGGTTTTGCAAATCATTGTATTCTGTTTTTATTCAAGAATTGTGCCAACGTCACTGGTTTGGGGTTTTGTACATACATAATACTTCTAAGAAGAGAAATAATAATTATGATGAGAGAACCCGTTTTTGATTTAATAGATACAACGTTTGATTGATTGAAACTTTTGTTAGTAGATTGCACAGTACAGTACATATTCCGTACAATTGACCACTAAATGGTAACACTCGTATACGTTTTTCAACTTGTTTAAGTCAGGGTCCACTTAAATTGATTCATGATACAGATATATACTATCAAATATATACTAACATCAAAATACAGTCATCACACAAGATAATCATCAGAGTATATACATTGAATTATTTACAATCCAGGGTGTGGGATATGGAGGGAGGGGGGGTTAGGTTTGGTTGGTATCAACACTTCAGTCATCAACAATCAGCATTAACAATTGCATCATCAGAGAAATGGACATTGAAACAGTGTAGGACTGACTTGGTAGGATATGTACAGCAAGTAGTGGACATAGAGAGAGAGATCAGAAAGTGTAAGAAAAAGTGTCTACATTTGATTATTTACAATCCGAAGAGGTATTTTGTGGAAGGGAGGGTGTTAGTTGAGGGTTGTAGTTGCCTGGAGGTGTTCTTTTAGTGCGATTTTGAAGGAGGATAGAGATGCCCTTTCTTTTACACCTGTTGGGAGTGCATTCCATATTGATGTGGCATAGAAAGAGAATGAGTTAAGACCTTTGTTAGTTCGGAATCTGGGTTTAACGTGGTTAGTGGAGCTCCCCCTGGTGTTGTGGTTATGGCGGTCATTTACGTTAAGAAAGTAGTTTGACATGTACTTCGGTATCAGGGAGGTGTAGCGGATTTTATAGACTAGGCTCAGTGCAAGTTGTTTTACTCTGTCCTCCACCCTGAGACAGCCCACTTTGGAGAAGTGGGTAGGAGTGAGGTGTGATCTGGGGTGGAGGTCTAGAGGTAATCTGACTAGCTCGTTTTGGGATGTTTGGAGTCTTGATCTGAGGGATTTGGAGGTGCTAGGGTACCAGGAGGTGCATGCGTAATCGCAAAAGGGTTGAACAAGAGTTCCCGCTAGAATCCTCATGGTGCTTTTGTTGGCCAGAGAGGAAATTCTATAGAGAAATCTCGTTCGTTGGTTGACCTTTTTGATTACCTTGGCTGCCATTTTATCACAGGAAAGATTAGCCTCTAGAATGGAACCTAGGTAGGTGACCTCATCTTTCCTGGTGATAACAATGTCACCCACTTTTATAGTGAAGTCATTGACTTTCTTAAGGTTGATGTGGGACCCAAACAGGATGGATTCCGTTTTACTCAAGTGTATGGATAGCTTGTTGTCAGCGAGCGAGGTGCAAGTTCTACAGAGTTCGGCACTATTCAATTGAATATACGTTGAAAGGGATTTGCAAATCATTGCATTCTGTTTTTATTTACGAATTACACAAAGTTAAAGTAAAGTTAATGTACCCGTGGTTTGAACTCACAACCTACCGATCTCAACGTGCCAACGTCACTGGTTTGGGGTTTTGTACATCCATAATACTTCTAAGAAGAGAACTAATAATTATGATGAGAGAACACGTTTTTGATTTAATAGATAGAACGTGTTAATGTTGTCTCCCAGGTTCTGTGTATAAATATAGAAAAGGTGCAGTAAAAGATGAACAACATACCTTCAACATGGGTCGCAACTTGTGTACTGCAAACAGCTTCCCGTTGTTGTCGATGTCTCTCGTTCGCCTCTCTCGTTCGAGAAAGTTCCTCCTCGTACGACGCAATCGTTCCTTCGAACAGTCTGAATATTTCATCAGCTGCCGACATCAGCCTCTCTCTTATGAACTCTTTCAACATTCTCAACGTTCATGCGGCGGAAAACAAGCTAAATGTTTTCGAACGTCAGCAGTTTTCTTCTTCGCTGGAGGTTTTACTACAGCGAAGCATCCACTACGTCAAAGTGCTGCCACCCTGCGGCGAGGTTAAAATCGACTCAAGCTGTTGGAAGAAAGGATCATGTTTCCTTGTTGTTGTAGTACATATAAATATTTATTCAGGAACACAGGCTGCATCGCAGTAAATTCTAACATCAAAAGTGACACATATAGAGATGTGCGAGTCATAAACGAGTCGTACAAACCCGCTTTTTTACTGAATTTAGACTCACGGTTACTTGTCTCTTTTCACGTTGTTAACTTACCTGCTTTCGCTGCTCCAAACAGATATTGTCGTCGCACACGGACCAAAAAATGACGGGTGTATTATATACACGCAGTGACTTCTTTTTAGTTGTGTGTTAAAACCACTGAGTCAATCCACGCGAAGAAAAAGAGAATGTTATTCCTCTTACGTTGCCAAAGTAAAGATGGCGGGGCTTAATACCGCTTTGTCAATATTTCGCCCCTGCCTGATTAATTTGCGCATGCGCGACATTTTAGCCACTTCCGTTTCCTTTATTATCAAATGATATCATATATAAATATGTATATACACATTGTTCCATCCATCCATCCATTTCCTACCGCTTATTCCCTTCGGGGTCGCGGGGGGCGCTGGAGCCTATTCATTATTCAAATTTGAAGCTTTTCATTTTAGCCAAGACTGGGTGGTTACATGGCAGTAACTAAAAAAAAATTGCATTACACGCTAATAATAATTGAAGCGTTTAAGCGTTTATCAACCATCCATTTTTCTACCGCTTGTCCCGTTTGGAGTCGCATGTTTAATTTGTCGAAAATTATTTTGCTGTATAAATAAATTTGATGCACATACGAAATTATTTTTTGCAATATATTATGGACGTTATTGTGAGTCTTTATAGAATAGAATAGAATAGAATAGAAAGTACTTCATTGATCCCTGGGGGAAATTCAGCACCACAGTTCGCTCACAAATAATAATGAATAATATAAATAATATAATATATTATATGAATAATATAAATATATTCTACATTTAAGTGCAGTCAAGAAGGAACATACGTATTATACAGTCTGATGGCTGTCGGTATGAAGGACCTCCTGTGTCGTTCCGTGTTGCATTTTGAAAGCTTTTTTTTTTTTGACACTGAGTTTATGTAACTGAATTTTTTGCGTTTGAATTTTTTTTTTTTACATCACTGATTTTTTTCTTTACATCAAACCATGCACGTGTTTGAAAATTCAGCGTTTTAAAATTAATTGTATAAAACGTCGTTGTTTAAAAATGCAGTGTTTACAAATTCAGTATAATAAAAATCCGGGTTTAAAAATTCAGTGTATATAAAATCAGCGTAAAAAAAAAAAGCTTTCTTAATGAAGACACAAATTAACCTCCGAATAAAGTTGTTTGCGCATACGCAGACAGATACTGATTTATGGGGTGTGGTGAGTGCAGCATCCGGGTACTGGCAGTGTACTGCGTTTAGGCGTGGTAGTTACACTTATGCACTCAAAATGCAAAGTGCGCGAATTGAAACACAGCAACACAACAATATGTAGAAAAAAAAACGTTTATTTGAAATCCCCCATCAAACATATATTTAAGATAAAACTACCATGATTGTCTCATAACATATACAATTGATAACCATAACAGAATATTGTTCTTTGTTATAAAAACAGCAAGTATGTAGTTGCAAGCAGATACGAAAATATACTTTATGCCCAATAATTCAACCTAAAGATCTTCCATATTGACTTAGTTCTGTGCATTCCAACACAAACAAACCAAATGCATTTATTCAGTATGGTTAGATTCTGCATATTTTAATTGCATCCCCCCTAGTCGTTGATTTTTAATTAATTATAGGACCAATAATAGAAGTTCCAGTAAATTAAAATGACTCAAATTGGATCATTTTGAAGCGGCTGAGGTTCAGTCACATTATGAATAATTTGTGCTTTTTATGACAAAGGCACTTAAACATGTGCTTCACAGAGAAGTAAAAGTACACACAAAACACGACACGTTCTACATATCAAATCAAACGCGCGACAAAATCATGAACAAAAACCTTAATTACTTTGAACAGACTTGGAGATTCCCAAATTTGAGGTTCGTACAAAATACATATATTTACATTTTCTATCTAAAAAAAACTGAGCACAAAGAGCAACGTGATTTTGTGTGTGTAAGAGATGACAACCCAAAAAAAACACAAAACAGATGTTTGACTCTTAACTAAATAATGTTTGAAAAGAACATGAAAAAAATTACAATACACATATATATATGCCTGTATATATATATATATGCGTGTGTGTATATATATAGATATGCATACATATACATATATGTACATACATACATACACATATGTACATACATACACATATATATGTACATACATACACATACATATATGTACATACATACACATATATATGTACATACATACAAATAAATACATAAATATACACACACATATATATATATACCTACATATATATCTAATATGTCATTGTGTAATGAAGTAATGATGATGCCATGTGTTTTTTTTTACTACAACTCTGTGTCCTTGTATTTCTGAGTGTTGTAATATCCTCTCTTGTTGCTGTCAGCCAGCTGTCTGCGGTACTCTGCCTCATCTTCATCATGTCTGTTCTCAGAATACTGCTGCCTGGATGGAGCCTGTGGCTCAGGATTGGAGCTGGAACTGCGATATAACACACACACACATCACAGAGTAAGTAAAGGAAAGAGCTGCACATTTCTGACAATGAACACAAACTCTCACCCTATAGGCTGAGGACGGTTGAGATTTGGTTTGGGTAATTTCATGGGGATGGCGTAGATGTCCGGATGCTTCTGAGCGATTTCCAACTGTATAGCGAAAGCACACAGACCCAAATATGTCAGAACAACTCTAAGATCAAACACCACTTCTGCATGGAGTCATAGGCTCTGTTTCAACTTGCACACTTACATACGATAGTACAAAACCCAAAACCAGTGAAGTTGGCATGTTGTGTAAATAGTAAATAAAAACAGAATACAATGAATCGCAAATCCTTTTCAACCTATATTCAATAGAATAGACTGCAAAGACAAGATACTTCACATTTAAACTGGTAAACTTTGTTATTTTTTGCAAATATTAGCTCATTTGGAATTTGATGCCGGCAACATGTTTCAAAAAAGCTGGCATAAGTGGCAAAAAAGACTGAGAAAGTTGAGAAATGCTTATTTGGAACATCCCACAGGTGAACAGGCTAATTAGTAACAGGTGGGTGCCATGATTGGGTATAAAAGCAGCTTCCATGAAATGCTCAGTCATTCACAAACAAGGATGGGGTGAGGGTCACCACTTTGTGAACAAATGCGTGAGCAAATTGTCAGAGAGTTTAAGAACAACATTTATCATTTCTCAACAAGCTATTAGGAATTTCACCATCTACAGTCCGTAATATCATCAAAAGGTTCAGGGAATCTGGAGAAATCACTGCACGTATGCAACAAGGCCGAAAACCAACATTAAATGCCCGTGACCTTCGATCCCTCAGGCGGTACTGCATCAAAATGCGACATTGGTGTGTAAAGGATATCACCACATGGGCTCAGGAACACTTCAGAAAACCACTGTCAGTAACTAAAGTTTGTCGCTACATCT
This sequence comes from Entelurus aequoreus, assembly GCF_033978785.1. Taxonomy (NCBI): domain Eukaryota; kingdom Metazoa; phylum Chordata; class Actinopteri; order Syngnathiformes; family Syngnathidae; genus Entelurus; species Entelurus aequoreus. The sequence goes on from NC_084751.1 coordinate 36,276,316, forward strand.
GTAAGTGCAAGTTAAAACTCTACTATGCAAAGCCAAAGCCATTTATCAACAACACCCAGAATCGCTGGGCCTGAGCTCATCTAAGATGGACTCATGCAAACTGGAAAAGTGTTCTGTGGTCTGACAAGTCCACATTTCAAATTGTTTTTTGAAACTGTGGATGTCGTGTCCTCTGGACCAAAGAGAGAAAGAACAATCCGGATTGTTATAGGCGCAAAGTTCAAAAGCCAGCATCTGTGATGGTATGGGGGTGTATTAGTGCCCAAAGCACAGGTAACTTACACATCTGTGAAGGCACCATTAATGCTGAAAGGTACATACAGGTTTTGGAGCAACATATGTTGCCATCCAAGCAGTGTTGGGACTAACGCGTTACAAAGTAACGCGTTACTGTAACGATGTTAGTTTCGGCGGTAACTAGTAATCTAACGCGTTATTTTTTTATATTCAGTAACTCAGTTACCGTTACTACATGATGCGTTACTGCGTTATTTTACGTTATTTTTTATGTAGTATTGGCTAGAAACAGATGCGCTGCGGTGTCGTTCTTCTAAATCTTCCTCTGTCACAAGCCGGAGAGAAAAAAAGAGCCGTGTGTGTGTGTCTGGGTGTGGGTGTGGGTGTGGGAAGGAGAGGGACACACGTGATCCGCGGTTTGATATATAAAACAAAACAAAAAGGTTGTTCGCATGCACGTTCAGTCCACACACAGCGTGGTCATGGCGAGTGGAGTAACGGAAGAGCTTGAACGCCCGGCGCCATTTAATCGGTGTGTTTATAGGTGCAGACTCCGTTGTGCAAGACGAGGCTTTTAAACACATGCTGAACGTGCTTGAGCCACGTTACGACATCCCGTCGCGCACCCACTTCAGCGATAAGATTGTGCCAGATCTTTATGAGCAGGAGAAGAAAAAAGTTGGGGATGATGAACTATCCCGAGCATCATCTGTTGCGCTCATGACAGACTGGTGCACGTCCAGGGGAACAATGTGACGATAAGCGCTCACTTCATCACAGCAGACTGGCAGATGAGAAGACACGCCCCCTCTACGAGAGTCACCTTGCGCAGGTACTGACACAAGCAGTGGAGGAATGGAAGATAAAGATATCCCAGTCACAAGTGATAATGCCAAAAGACACATAAATGCAGTGAATGAGGCAGGACTGGGACCACAGGTAGGTGCTTTGCACATGTAGTGAATTTGGCATCACATCTCAGTCAAAAGAATGGATCAGGAAGGAGGTTTCCTAGCACAACAGCTGCTCATGTACTTAAGACAAAGCAAGAAATGCTAAAGCTGCCTACTCATAAAGCTCATACATGATGTCCCAACGAAGTGGAACTCCACTTATGATATGTTGGAGCAGCAGGCAGCTATATACTCTGCATTGACCCACAAGACCCTGAAGGCAAATGTCAAAGACATCATCAACTTGTCTGATGATGATGTGAGAGTGGCAGAGGAGGTCCTCCAGGTGCTTAAACCCCTCAAAAGTGTTACATCTCCACTGAGCAATGAAACTTCACCATCTGTGTCAATGATCCTGCCACTGAAAACAAGGATTCTACAATCCATGACTCCAAGTGTGGAAGACAGCAGCATCACTCCAGATGTCAGGCTTTATTTCACTATCTATGTTTCAAGGAAGATGATGTGCCTTCTTATGTTGCACTTTAACTTGTTTTTTTTATTAATGGTCATTGGTCCAAGTTTAAAGAAAGGAGAAATGCCTTTTTATGTTGCACTGTTTTTCATTAATAAAATTTAAATAAAAATGCATGTCAAGTTGATCAACAGATTGTATTATTCTCCAGTGCAATAACAGTACTGAAATGAAGGCTAAAAGGGCATTAATGGGAGCTTTAAAAAAAAAGAAGAAAAAAAGAAGTAACTAAATAGTTACTTTTCACAGTAACGCATTACTTTTTGATGTAAGTAACTGAGTTAGTAACTGAGTTACTTTTGAAATTAAGTAACTAGTAATTGTAACTAGTTACTGGTTTTCAGTAACTAACCCAACACTGCATCCAAGCAACGTCTTTTTCATGGACGCCCCTGCTTATTTCAGCAAGACAATGCCAAGCCACATTCTGCACGTGTTACAACAGCGTGGCTTTGTAGTAAAAGAGTGCGGGTACTAGACTGGCCTGCCTGTAGTCCAGACCTTTCTCCAATTGAAAATGTGTGGTACATTATGAAGCGTAAAATTGGTCTCTCTTTACTCTTTGCTGAGTGTTGTTAAAAGGAAAGGCCATGTAACACAGTGGTAAAAATGCCCCTTTGCCAACTTTTTTCAATGTGTTGCTGCCATTAAATTCTAAGTTAATGATTATTTGCCAAAAAAAATTAGTTTCTCAGTTTGAACTTTAAATATATTGTCTTTGTGGTCTATTCAATTGAATATAGGTTGAAAAGTATTTGCAAATCATTGTATTCGGTTTTTATTTACGATTTACACAACGTGTCAACTTCACTGGTTTTGGGTTTTGTATTTTGAGTGCGTCAGTACATAAGTTTGTGTGTGTCAGTAACCACATGTGCACTCAACACGCTCCAGTGTTCATCGACAATTAACCCTTGATCTCCTGAAATGTCGTAAAGACAAATAAAAACGGAAACATTTATTTCGTAGACACAATGGCAGGTGGGAGGGCATGAATCGAGAAGGAATAACAGCAGAGAGGAGGTTGGCAGACAGCACAAACAAGAATGTCCACATAAGAACATCTGTACTGGTCCATTTTGCATAGTAAGGACTTTTTTGTGGTTAACTTAAGCGACCACTTTTCAGTAATGATAAGATCCCGACAGACTTGACGAGTTGCTCCACTTAAGGCGGTTTGTTGACTGAAACAAGTTTACATTTTATTGTAAGTGGATCCCAACCAACAAACACACCGTCCGTTGTTGACAAAAAACATCCCATCAGTGTAAAAGTAGGAATTGAATACAAAATGTCTGCATTAATTCAAAATACATTACAGTGACACCTCATTTCTTATTCATTCTATGTTCAAATGTTGTGTTATCTTGCGTATCATTTCATAAAACCAAATATCCAAACAAAGGATCTATGTATTAGAGCAGTGGTCTCCAACCACCGGGCCGCACAACAACATTAATTGTGTGAATGCTCCAAAGCATTCACACAATTAATAAGGTTTTCCACACCAAAATGAATCTATTTTTATTCAACTTCTTCTTCTTCTCCAGATTTTGGTGCGCTCTACCTTCCACTTTCTTCATCCGATTCAAACCATTCCAATGGCGGGCTTTCCGTTGACATATTCCCAAAATTCCCAGAATTCAAGGTTTTCCGGAACATTGTTCCCAATTCAAAATGAATTGGCCCTTTTTCAAACTTCCACCATTTACACATTTTTCAACCGATTCAAACCATTACACCTTCAACGTATTCCACTCATCCTGGACATTGAAACTATATTTTTGTCCAAGAATTCAATTTTTTTTCAAACCCTTTTTTGACCCTTTTTTCTGGCGACTACTCCTTCCACATTTTTCAACCCATTTCAAATTCCAGGAATTCCTTATTACCATTTCTCAATTAAAGATGTTACTACTTCAACATTTCTCGACCGATTTGAAAAATTCCAACACCAACCATTTCAACTCATTCCGAAGATTCACATTTTTTTTTGCATTTTCCCAAAAATTCCCTCTTTTCCCGAAATCCCCAAATTTCAATGAAATTCCCATTGAAAAGAATGGGACATTTTTCAAAGTTCCACAACTCCCACTCAAAAGGTTCCAACTTCAAAATATTCAGCCTGTTCAAGAATTGTGTGCTCCCTTTCAAAAACTGTAAAAAAAAATCCCGGATTTCCAATAATTCTCAGTTTTTAGGGACATTGTCCCCATTCCAAAGGAATTATCAATTTTTCACTCTTTCACAATTCCAACATTTTTCAACCTATTCAAAATATTCCACCTTCAACATATTCCACTTATCCTGGACATTCAAACCAAGTCTATCCCAAGTTCCAAACCAAATTCCGGTTTTCCTGGAAGTTCAAATGCTTCAACATTCAAAACATTCCAACATTCAAACTATTTTCACATTCATACTTCATTCTGTCAGCAGTGGAGCATTCACATGCAATTCCTTCAGGAATTGCCTCATTTAGTTAATTTATAAACTACCACATTTTCTCAGACTTAACTTTCAGATTGTGGCCAAAGGCTAATTTTTTTGCTGTTTTTATCTGCCACACGTAGAAAGCTGGTCTGTGAAAGTAATGCATACATTAAAAGGTTGGGGAACCCTGTATTAGGGACTCATTCTCTCTGTGAAATAATCCACCATGGGCCAGATAAAGTAGTAAGAAGGTGAGAAACACTGTTGAACTCAAGAAAGAAGTCATACTAAAGTATAAAAATGGCATCCGTGTGGTTCTTCTCTCTCTCTGCTAATTACCATCATAGCAAACTAGATTGTTTAATAAAAGCGAAAACAGATATTAAATATTTATCTATACATTCATGATTTATTTGTATTTATCATCGTTTCATGCATATTATGCTCATTAAAATCCTTCTTCTCAATTAAAAAACATTTATTTCATATGAAAAATTGCTTACATTTTATTGTACATGTCAGTGTTCTGACCTTTCGTAAAGGATGACTAACAAAACCTGACTCACGTCAGTATGGACTCCCAATAAGTGGAGAAAACAATACTTACTCGGGCATTTTCTGCTTCCTGCAGTTCCAGGATCCTCTGAGCTTTTGCTAAGTGGTCCATCTTCTCAAAGGCTTTGATCTTCGACAAAACAAAAATGTTGAGAACATCCTTTTTAAAAAAAAAAAAAATCTACAAGTGAGGCATCTATGTATGGAACAAGCATATGAATGGAGTGAGTGGAATGGAAAGGAAGAGCAAGACATGGAAGTCATGAGTGGAATTCCCAGCTGAACGCTGATGTTACATTAATTACCTGCTGTCTGGATTGCTGTCACACGGAAGCCATGAAAGAAGTCAAGAAGTAGAAAACAAAAGAAAAAGAAGCAAAAACAAAGTAGAGAAAATAACAATTAAGGAAGTAAAGACGAAGAAAATAAGAAGGCAAGTACAGGACAAGAAGAAGAAAAAAAAGAAGTCAAATGGATAAAAATAAGAAAAAAAATAAGTAAAGAAAAAGTAAAGGGAAAAAAAAGGGGTGAAGTCGACGCATTAAGAGAGCAAGCACACAAAGGACATGTTTCAGCTGAGTGAATTAGACAGGAACGTCACATAAACTTATTGATATATTCTGTATGAGAATGACATGAGAAGAAAAGCAACCTTGCCCATGAAGGATTTGTTAGCAGGGTCGTCCTCCTCCTTCTCTGTGCTCTGCTCCTCCGATGTTTGGCTGAGGCGAGTTGGCTTCAGGGCCACTGGAGGAGGAAGTGGCTTGTTCACGCCCGCCGCATCGCTGCTGATGGTGCTGCTGGACTGTGAGTCGTAACTATGTGACGGCTCAGCCAGGGTGTGAGGCCGTACCTGTCAGAAGCACATACACTCTTATTCTGAGACATCAGAGGAAACACACATGCTTTTATTCTGATTGATCACTAAAAACACAGATGCTCTTATTCTGAAACATTATTTAGGAACACAGACGCTCTTTTTCTGAAACATCAGTAGAAGCACACATGCTCTTATTCTGAAACATATGATAAATGGGGGTTTCAAACTCATTTTAGCTCAGGGGCCGCATGGAGTAAAATCTGTGCACTTGCGGGCCGGACTATTAAAATGATGGCATTAAAACTAAAAAATTAAGACAACTTCAGATTGTTTGCTCTGTCTTACTTTGGCCAAAAATAGAACAAACACATTCTGAAAATATTACAATAAAAATGTAGAAAAAAATACCGGCAGTGGTAAAGTTTAGATCCGTGAAGGAAAGAAGAAAGTGAATGAATGTTTATAACTGAATACATTTACATATGCATAAAAATGTGTTTCCTATTGTACTATTTTTTCAATGAAGAACGTAACGTTTATGACAACCTTTTTCCAAAACACAGTATAGAATGTGAGATACTGTATAACAGGATAATTTATCATTTGTTTTCAAAACGGGTTACAAAAAAGTGGGACCCCAAAAATTTATTGTGTGACCCAATTTTTATGAGTTGATGGGGTCCCTGGGACCCCATTTTGAAAATCCCTAGCGCCAACACTGATGGGAGTATTGATGCGTGCAAAACAGCAGCAGGCAGCTGTGGCCTGCGAGCCGGTTCCAATACTAATCAAATATCATCCCGGAGGCCATAGATAATTCATTGACTTTGACACATAGGTGATAAAGTATGGGATTGCAAGCTGCAAATGGCCGCATGTTTGAAACCCCTGCACCTGAAAGAACACTAACTACAAACAACATACGACACACACAACACAAAAAGCAACTTCCTGTGATCATGCTAAATTTGTATCTTCATTTTTGACAATCCATACATGTTGACAAGCATACGTCGGACAGACCTGCAGCACGATCACCTCCTTTCTTAGAGCCATTTCTGCGCAAGTGAACGTCCTTTCTAGAGGTACTAAATAAGATGCAAAACAGTGGCCACAGAACAATTTCAGTCTTGATTAGGGATATCCGATAATATCGGACTGCCGATATTATCGTCCGATAAATGCTTTAAAATGTAATATCGGAAATGATCTGTATCGGTTTCAAAAAGTAAAATTCATGACTTTTTAAAACGCTGCAGTACGGAGTGGTACACGGACGTAGGGAGAAGTACAGAGCGCCAATAAACCTTACAGTCACATAATATCTACGGCTTTTCACACACACAAGTGAATGCAAGGCATACTTGGTCAACAGCCATACAGGTCACACTGAGGGTGGCCGTATAAACAACTTTAACACGGTTACAAATATGCGCCACACTGTGAACCCACACCAAACAAGAATGACAAACACATTTCGGGAGAACATCCGCACCGTAACACAACATAAACACAACAGAACAAATACCCAGAACCCCTTGCAGCACTAACTCTTCCGGGACGCTACAATATACCCCCCCCCACCCCCACCCACAAGAAAGTGTTTTCAAATTAGAAAAAAATAATAATATCACTCCTTTAATGCGCCCTATAACCCGTGCGCCTAATATATGAAACAAGATCAAAAATAGACGATTCATCGGCAGTGCGCCTTACAACGTTAAAAATATATCAAACAAAACTTTAACAAAAGTAATCACTGCAAAACTTGTGCGTTCTTCGACTCTGCTCCCTTGGACTGGAGTACTATATGCAAAAGCCACTTTTCTCGTCGTCGCTTTGAAAAATCTTGACATCTTTCGCACCTTGATTACCGCTCGAGGAACTTTACTTTTTTTTTTTTTTATCCCTTTCACGTTTTGAACGGTACAGTATTCTACATACTCAGACAGCCATGCTAAATAGATTGTTCTCCTTATTCCGCTCACTTAAAAGATGCAATCTACCCAAATTTGTGGTCTCATCCAAAACTAATGTAAAGTATCCAATCAACAGAACAATAAGTGATTATTACATTTTAACAGAAGTGTAGATAGAACATGTTAAAAGAGAAAGTAAGCAGATATTAACAATAAATGAACAAGTAGATTAATAATTCATTTTCTACCACTTGTCCCTCATAATTTTGACAAAATAATAGAATGGAAAATGACACAATATGTTACTGCATACGTCAGCAGACTAAATTAGGAGCCTTTGTTTGCTTACTCACTACAAAAAGACAAGTTGTCTTGTGTGTTCACTATTTTATTTAAAGACAAAAGTGCAATAAGAAACATATGTTTAATGTACCATAATATTTTTGGTTAAAATAAAGCCAATAATGCAATTTTTTGTGGTTTCCTTTATTTAGAAAAGTATCGAAATACATTTTGGTACCAGTACCAAAATATTGGTAACGGGGCAGTCGTACTGTGCGATCAAGTTTGCACGTGTTTTAATACACACAAACCTTCAGTACATCAGGCCCTTAGTTCCTAATTGATGTACAGGAAACATTTTGAAGTGGGTGTAATGTGACAGTCATGTGACCAATCTTGGATCTGGCTCATCATAAATGACTTCATACTCTGTCTTTCGAGCAAAATGTTTCTATTGAGACGCAGATCTTTGTAATTCCTCTTCATTTGAAAGGAATATAAAATAATGTACATGTTCATATGTTTATTAAATTTAATAAAACTTGCGAAGAGACTCTCTCACCTTTGGAGGTACTGGGACAAAAGCAGGAGGAGGACTGGGCTGTCTGTTTAGTGCTTCTCTGTTGCTTGAGCTTCTCAAACGAGCCCGGGGCTCAGGATGGGGCTTCTAAACACGCACACACACACACACCACATACATGTACAAACAGACAAACACACACAATACAGGAGGGTTGGGCACTACAAACTATGTGCACTACAGTAATCTTAAGGCATTTTTTACATCACACACCTCATCTGGTAGCACGGGTTCTGATGAACGACTGATGGCGGACACAGGCTGGGGTTCATCCATCGGCTCCTCCAGCTCGTTGTCCGTGTAAGCCCCGCCCTCATCAGCTGTGTCATCATAGTCACTGGTGAGCCGGCTGTCCATGCTCAAATAGTCCGCGCTCATGGCAGACAGGTAGGACATGCGGTCGTCATGGAGATCTAGATCCTCCTCTGAACCATCCAACTGTGAGACAAAGCAAAAACAGCACATGAAAATGACACCGAATGATGCAAAGTAAATCTATGAAATACTGTTAAGTAAAACAATACAATAATGCATGTAAAACAATGACACACTAAGTTAAACAATACAACACTGCAAGTAAAACAATTAAATACAGTATGTAGAACAATAAATAATGTAGATAAATCAATGAAATAGTGTATGTAAAATAATGAAATAGTGTATGTAAAGTAAACTATGATATACTGTAAGGAAAACCATGAAATAATGTAAGCAAAACAATAAAGTATTGCAAGTAAAACATTGAAATATTGTAGTATGGATGTTGTAAATACAGTCAGACTCACCTTGCCCTCACACACCCACACAGCTCTGTCCTGCTGCTCTCGGATTGAATCTTTCACGCTGCCATACCAAGCATCATTGGCTGAGTTGAGGTCAATCGAGTCTGAATGGGAATAAAAAGCATACAAAAAAACAACAACACAGGTTCGTCAGGTAGTATGTGTGTATTATACATTTAATGATTTTTAAAGTTACAACAAGTCAATCATTTGTAATATACTTTTTATTATTTATTAGTATGTTTACAATCAACAATTTATTTATATGTTGTTTGTTTTTTTCTATCATGTCCTGTCCAGCCACTCAAGCAAATTATATTGTTGATGTAGATGCCCATATTTGCTGTACGGAATTGCTTTACAAAAGAGAAGTGTGGGATACTTTTCTTGTTGCCTTATTTGTATTTTACTTTATTAAATGGATGTATTTAATATTTGGTGCGGCCGGACCGGTGCAGCAGGGAATAGAAAGAAGGAAATAAGACAGAGGGAGACATTCCGGGGACAAAAGATGGATAAGACAAAGAGACAACAACAACAAAACACAACAGAAGTACATCAGCAAATTCGGTATGTGCAAATATTATACCAAAAGAAGCAGTTAATGAAGTACATAGCAATAACACAGAAATAACAATGGACATTATTGCACTACAAATGGAAGAATAAAAATACCAATAGAAACAACACTATTGATAAGGAATAATAATAATTACCTCTATTATCAACATTACAATTTCTTCAAATGCAACACTACATAAATGTAATGAATACTAGAATTACAAAAGAAAGCATATAAAGAGGGGAGAAAGAAACAGGAGCGGACTATATTAACCTTATAGATTGTTATGGTAAATTAGGTTAAGCTTTAGCAGTGTGCAGTGTTTCTACCAAGAAGGGGGGGAACAACGGTAATATATGTACAATATGTATGTTTGTACATTGAATGGGCGTGTGGATGTACAGTATGTCCGTGCGTATGTACTTATGTGTGCGCATATACTGTACAGTATGTACCTATGTACAGTATGTGCTTATGTATGTACAGTATGAATGTACGTGTCTATGTGCATTTGTATGTATGTTTGCAGGTACAATATATTTGTCTTCCAGTATTTGCGGAAGTCAAAGTACGGTCCTAGCCAGCCTGCAAGCCCAACCCAAAACAGCAGGTGAGGTGCCCATGGCACCAGGGACCACCAGCCTCATGCAGGCAGGCCGACCAGCGACCTTTACATTAATCTATCTATTTGTATGTTTGCATACATTGATGAAAGTATATGCTTATTTACATGAATTAAGGTATTTGAATGTTAATATACTTTCATTAATTCATTTGTATGTTTATTTATTTGTATGCTTACATACATTCATTTATATGTTTACATTCATTGATCTATTTGTATGCTTACACACATTAATTTATTTGTATGTTTATTTACATTAATGTATTTATTTGTATATTAACATACATTCAATAATTATCTAAAATGTGCAATTATACAAGTACACTAACACGACTTGTATAAACTGTACATTTATACACCAACACTAGTTTCATAAACTGTACATTTCTACCAGGGGTCGGGAACCTTTTAGGCTAAGAGAGCCATGTAAGCCAAATATTTTAAAATGTATTTCCGTGAGAGCCATAAAATATTTTTTAACACTGAATACAACTAAATGCGTGCATTTTTAAGTAACACCAACATTTTTAGAGTATATTAAGTCTCTTATTCTTTTGAATAACATTGTTATTCTGAAGCTAACCAATAATAAATAAAATACTTCTTACCATTAATGCGACTTCTTGAACAGGTGCGGTAGAAAACGGATGGATGGATTAAAATGCATGAGAATGTTTTATATTTTGAACGTTATTTTTAACACTGATTACCAGCGGAATTATTCATTACTTATCGTGTTAAACAATGTCAGCTAAGATTTATCTGAGAGCCAGATGTAGTCATCAAAAGAGCCACATTTGGCTCTAGAGCCATAGGTTCCCTACCCCTGATTTATACTGTACTTGAACAAACTCCCCAGATGCATTGCCAGTGACGAGTCGCAGATTTTGACTCATTCTGAACAGCAGAAGCAATAATTGCGTTAATACTTTAGTCAGAGTCAATATGATGGTATTAATTTGATTAATCTTGACAGCCCTAGTTTTTTGTTTTTTTTGGGTAACAGAAAGTAGAACAAAAGTGGGGTAAATAAGTGCTGCAGCTATTAATCCAGCAGAGGGTGCTGTTTCACATCATTTTTTCAACAGGAATCTGCTTGGATAAGACACTATATTGTGTAAATGCATGTTTTGTAAGTATAATACTTTCTACTGATCAGTTTTATGTTGCCGATTCCAATCACATGTATTAACTGTAAATTATTTTATGTATTAATGTTGAGTGTTATTGACAATGTAACAATATCAACACATTATTTAAACTACTTCCTAATTTTATTTTACAACATACGGTATAATTGTTTGACCAAAACAAAGTCAATAGTACACAATAACTGAACAGAGGTAAAAGCTAATACCTACTACCGTTTTACACTCAAAGCCTTCCTGTATCTAAGGAAGTATTCACTGAATTTATCAACAATGATATAAAAATATAGGTCAAAATCAATCAAATGTTGATCATATACTGATCCTACCATTGGTATTCACAGTACTGATATATGAAAGGATCCGCTCTCCTCTTGCATGTACTCCTGGCTGCTACACAGCAACAGACATCATTATATTATTCTCTCCATAACTCTTGAACTCTGGAAAGTACCCCCGGCTCGCCAAATAGATTGAACTACAGTAGAAGCAGACTTCCCAACACCTTACTCCTGTATAATTTTGTTGGACACCCCTTTTCCTTCGTTTCTTAGTTGCCAATTTCCTGTTAATAACTGCTTACCTTCTATTGTAATGTGCTTCAATCTATTCTACACCTCTTAAACTTCACTAATTATTTTGTTCCGGTGTTTCAGGCTAGCTTAGCAATTAGCCAGCCCTCTTGTCCGCTCCTGCTTGTTCTTACTTGGTGTGTAACATGTTTAGCTTTTTCCACTAGTCCTCCAGTGATAATATACGTGTACTCTATTTTCCACAATGTAAAAGATGATTATTGATTTATGGGAATTGTCCCAAACTAGGTATGAACATACAGTCAGCTGCTAGCTGCCTTTGTTAAGAGAGGGACCAAAAATAAATCAAGTATCAGCCAGAAGGGATCTTTTTTTGTGATCGGCATTGAAATGCATTAATAGACACATACTTTTTCCTGTATATTGGCCAATATTATATAAAAGGTTTAATAACTGTACATTATGGGGATCGTTACTCCTTCTTCCAGTGCATGCAAATGGTCAATATTTGATGTTTGAGCCGAAGAGAGATAATAAACAGTCAAGTATTTTTAGCTCTCATATTATCTTACACTGTTACGTGCACACAAACTATAATAAATAATACTGTTAATATTAGATGGAAACATACCAGTAAAAAGGTGTGAGTAGGTCTTCCTCAATTTGACCGCCTGCTCATAAAGTTTGCGTGCACTGCGGTTGGACCCTGGCAGGAGGCGGTTCCTCATAGTCTTGACTCCTTGCTTGCTATCAGGGTTGAGGAAGATCACGATGGGATACCACTGAGTGTAATTCAGGGTGTCAACAGCTTTGGGTGTTACATCCAGCAATGCATGAGTGTCCTAAGGAACCAAAAAACACAGGTGGAGTGTAACATGCTTGAACAGCTTAGGCACCTTGCTGTTCGGAGAATATAATACCTGTTCAATGATTTGTCGGATTGTGTTCAATCGCACAACTCCGGAAGATTTCTCGGTTCCTGCATCCTTTGGCTCTGTTTCTATGGGAGGAAAAAAATTACAGTTGAACTTATGGAGAACATTTGCCCTGTCGTGAGAATTGTATTGCTTTTACTGCTTTTATTTTCTTATGTTCCCAGCATAGCACTTTGGTCATCTTAGGTTGTTTTGAAGGGGTCATATTATGCAAAACCAACTTTTCTAACCCATAGCCCATGAAAATTTGAATCCAAACAATGGAGGCATGGCAGAGATATCAAGAAAACGCTTTTGTTTCTTCCAAATGAGCCTTTTGTAATTTAAGACTTTAGTGACGTACAGTATTTTGCCATAGTTACATCAGCGGATTTCTCCATATATGGTAAAGGTTTCACCAAGAGCTTTGTGTGAGTCTGCAGTTTTAGTCCGATGTTGTAGTCAATAAGTTCCTTATTTTTCTCTATCCTTTTGTTGTGGAGCAGACTGGCTCATACGTGTACATGCAAGCTAAAATCCTCTGCTATTGCCATTTGTAATAAAAAAGTGGCGTCAAGTACTGTCAGTAGACTCTATATCAGGCATGGGCAATTACTTTTAATCGGGGGGCCAAATTTAGAGAAAAAAATGTGTCTGGGGGCCGGTATATCTATCTATCTATGTATACATATATATATATATATATACACATATATATATATATATATATATACACATATATATATATATATATACACATATATATATATATATATATATATATATATGCACACACACACAGACACTTGCATGAAAACACACACACACACACACACACACACACACACACACTCGCATGAAAACACACACACACCATGCTCAGCAAGACTATTGACACACACACACACACACACACACACACACACACACACACACACACACACACACACACACACACACACACACACACACACACACACACACACACACACAAGATGTGAAAATCTGCTGTACAGTATGTGTGCTTGGGTCCTATGTTTAGGAACACTAATACAAAACCTCACAATAATGTCTGATTGAAAGCTAAAAACGTTGTGGACAGACCGCCTTAAAAAACGGAATGGAATTTTAAATGTTTTTACTGAATGAGACACCCAGAATGTACATGAAAATAAAGAATGTGGGATTTACAATATTAACTATTAACGATAAAACACTGAATATTGACAACATGTGAACGTCACCTCCCCCTTTTGATCGACATATTTTACAATCAAGCAAAACGCAACAAACACAGCGAAATATGAATGCGAAAGGTAAAAAAAAGAACACCTACAATCTAATACATCTAAGCTTTTGAACTTTGTTGTAAAAATCCTGACACCCGCATTTCAGGCTGGCCGCTCTGGAAACATTCTGTGGAAACGCACCCCACCCACACTGCTTGGTGCCTCATCTGAGTTGATGTGACTTAGATTACCATAGTAACTAGTATATCATGCAAAAGCGCAGATTCCAACCATTGAAATAATTTGTACAGTTCAAGACTTACGGTAATTTGAAAATATCACTGCACATCATAATGGCAGCTACAGTTTCCATCTTAAAGATCTAAAATAATTATTTGGGAATGTCTGGCGGGCCACATTGAAAAGCTTAGAGGGCCGCATGCGGCCCCCGGCCTTAATTTGCCCAGGTCTCTGCTCTATATAGAAGCTCTAAAAAGTACAACATGTCTGACGGGGAGAAGACGCAGTCAAAAAGGTCTTGGCCTCGAGGAGGATTATGGCACGAAAATAAGAGTGGCCTCAAAAAACGCGCATTCTGAAGAGACAGTCAGAACGCGGCTTGAAGATGGTCTGTAAAACAAAATCTATGCAAAATTTTGACCACGATTACATGTTATGGAAGCCGTAAAGAAGTGTTTTTAATGTAGGAAAAATCTTAATACAACCCCTTAATGTGTTAAATAGATAAAGGTTGACTTGACTTTGACACTTACTAGCAACAATAAACTGGTCTGGCATGTCGTTGGCCAGTTTTTCATTCACAGCATCAGCAATGGGTCCAAAGATCACAACAGGTCTCTTGAAACCAGCTGGAAATGATGAATATGAAATGATCAGTGTCATTTACGAGGGTAAAAAACTGATGCTAATATTTAAGCACCTTCACGCAGGACCACCCTCTCATAGGCTGGGAACCGTGAGGGAATTGGAGTTGCACTGAGATCCTCCCGACTTTTACGAAGGTCTTTTTTCTTGGCTGCTCGTTGTCCTCGCAGCCTCCAGAAGTCTCCTCTGTCGTTGCCTGATGCAGCTCGTGCAGCATTCTGGACGTTGGACATCTGCTCTGCTCTGTGATGCAACACAAATATGCTTAAATATTGTAATCTCATCATCTTTCCACTTGACAGGTTTTGTAGCCAAACACAAGAGACTACAAACTGTGTTAAGACGAAGATTGTACTGACCTGCTCTTATTTGGAATGATGCCTTTCTCCAGCAGCTGGTTTTCTTTGTTCGTGCGCACTGCCAGCCAGTTGCCCAGCTTGCCATCATAAAGTGTGTCTGTAACTTTGAAGATCTCTCCTCTGGCGAAAGGAAGACTTTGTGGGGCTTCTTTGTCATACTCAAAGTGGGTCCTGATGAAGAAAGCGTCACCTCTGCCAGAGGCTAAAATGTCTTTGTAAACTGAAAAAAGACAGCAAATAAAAATGTTGGTCAAGGTAAAAAAAAACAAAAAACAATACAATTTTGAATCATGTTATAGAATGTACAGCACAATACACAAGAACAAAAGCACTAACACGAAAAACAAGTTAAAAAAAAAGAAAAGAGTATGACAAACAAAGTTTGTTTGATCCCAACCCCATCCAACATTACGTCTCTGATATAATATCAGGTAACGTTCTTCAGCAGTTTTTTTTTTCTTTGTAAACATAAAACACCATATGCTTATAATGCTATTTTTCCTGTATTATTGAAAATAATTGTACATTTTCAGGTAGCTTGTTATAGTTTGCTCTTTATATGATTTTTGTGGTTTGGAAATGTACAATAGCTCCAAATTTCAATATTTTACATTTAAATAAATAATTTGTACGTTTCTAAAAATTCAGCCCAATGTATTATCATAACTGATCTCTTCTGCAGCAGTACTGTTAGTAGATGAGGGAGTACTTTTATTACCTTTTCCCCATATCTCCCCACAATATTTCAGATATGGCAACACCAAAGAACAGTATAGAGTGATTTTTGATTCAGAATTTATTTTGCCTTATTCAATGTTATTTTATCTTATCTAAAACAATAAATCTTTATGTTTAATGTGTACTGTATTTTTTGGACTATAAGGCGCACCTAAAATCCTTTCATTTTCTAAAAAATTGACAGTGCACCTTATAACCCGGTGCGCCTAATAAGTTAAGGTGTGGAAAAATGATTCTCATCATCCTTGATCACCCCGTGGGAGGTGAGGGGAGCAGTGGGCACCAGCGGTGGCCGCGCCCGGGAATCATTTTTGGTGACTTAACCCCCAATTCCAACCCTTGATGCTGAGTGCCAAGCAGGGAGGTAATGGGTCCCATTTTTATAGTGTTTGGTATGACTCGGCCGTGGTTTGAACTCACAATCTATCTCAGGGCGGACACTCTAACCACTAGGCCACTGATGTACGGAATAATTCTGGTTGTGCTTACCAACCTTGAAGCTATTTTATTTGGTACATGGTGTAATGATAAGTGTGACCAGTAGATGGTAGTCTCACATAAGAGATACCTGTAGGCTGCAATACGACGCCAGTAAACAACACCAACACTTTAAATGTTCCATTGAAAATAAGGAACATTACACACGGCACTCAAAAATCTGTCAAAATGTTTTAGGATGACTTTGAAGCCGCACCGCTTGATGGATTGTCGGCCCGTTACGGCTATCGTAGTCAGAGATACAAGTATTACTATGGTGTGTGTATAAGGACTGCAAAATGGCACCCATTAGCAGACATATAATCTGGCGTTTTGTTTCACAATATTAGGCAAAACCAACTTTTCTTACCTTCTGGTACCTGCTGATGTGTATTTGAGATCTGCATACGTCCTGAAAATTTGCACATTTGCCGATTACGGAGTCGATAAGCTTCTTCTTTTTCCCTATCTTCTTGTTATGGGGCATTCACCCTCTGCTGTTGCCATTTCTAATATAAAATAGAAACGTTCTAACTTATATCTCGCTATGGAAGCGCTAAAAACTACCAGTGTAGTGGGTTTACATAATTCACCCACGGAACTTTAGTTATTAGAGAGTTCCGGTCGGACGGTTTTTCACGGGACACATTTCCGGCGTTGTTGTTGCACTAGTGCGCCAAGGATGAGAAGATGCTGCTCCGTTTTTGATTTAAGTAAAGTCTGAATGTCATTAAAACAGTTAGCTCCATCTTTTGACACTTCTTCCACTTCCGTCCTTGCACGCTACACCACTACAACAAAGATAACGGGGAGAAGATGCTGTCGAAGGTGAGCCACGTAAATAAGACCGCCCACAAAACGGCACATCCTGAAGCGACTGTCAGAAAGCGACTTGAAGATGATCTGTAAAACATAATCTTTGCAACATTTTGACCAAAGAACCACCATCACGTGTTATGTAATAATATGCCCCTTTATAATCCGTTGCGTTTTGTATGAAAAAAAGACCTGAATAGACCCGCTCATCGGTAGTGCGCCTTATAATCCGGTGTGCCCTATGGGCCAGAAAATACGGTAGTTTTAAAACTTTAAATATGTGTTTTCTCGTACTATTACAATATCTATACCATCTATTTGTGTATTCGTGTTTGAGTATTTAGTTTTACTTCAATTTAAGGATAATCTGTTTTTATAAAACCACCTTTTTTTCGTTTATTGATTTCTACTGTTATGGCTTTCATTACTTCCTGTATACTTTCGCTTGAGAATAATGCAGTAGTGTCATCTTCAAATAGTCATACTGTAGATTTAGGTCTTTCAAGCTTTTACAAATGCCATTGATACAGTAAATAAATTGAGTCTTTTAAGTCCAAGTTATGCTGGACAATTATTTGCATGCCATCTGATTTTCCAAGCATGGAGCACACTTTTCTGGGGGCAGTGTGCAAAACAAAAAGAAAGTGAAAGTAAAAAGTGAAGTGACATTAGACGTCATAAAACATTCAGTGAAGAAAACAAGACATAAGATGCATGCTTGAAGCTGCGATCATAATAAATAAATAACATTTTTATTTTGGACACGTGAAACTATTTTTTATTATAAAAGAACAGTGATATAAGCAGCTAAATGGTACCATTTAACATTGACACGTATTACTAACAATAAGTCTGTTTCGTTTCATGAGTTAGCTCATGTGTGTTGAACTGGAGATGACTGAAATAAAGAAGTTGTGTATGAAACAAGCTCAGCTTCCTCATTAACATGACATGATGTCAGAGTTAAAGAGTAGGCCTATACGTCTACAGCAGGGGTCACCAACGCGGTGCCCGCGGGCACCAGGTCGCCCGTAAGGACCAGATGAGTCGCCCGCGGGCCTGTTCTAAAAAAAAAAAAAAAAAAAAAAAAAAAAAAAAAAATTTAAAATTTTTTTTTTTTTTTTTTTTTTTTTTTTTTTTTTTAATTAAATCTACATAGAAAAGACACAAGATACACTTTCAATCAGTGCATCAACCCAAACAACCTCCTCCATGCACACTCATCCACACCCACTCACACAAAAGGGGTTATTTCTTTCTGCTACCAATATTCTGGTTCCCACAACATAGACAACACATCTGCAAGGGACACAGTCCCTGAAGCACACATGATTGTATAGGCTGCTGGTCCACTAACATTTTCATTAATTACTATTTTTTATGTATTTATTTTTATATTGTTTTACTTTCTTTTTTATCCAAGAAAATGTTTTTTTTTAATTTATCTTATTTTATTTTATTTTTTAAAAAAGGGCCTTCTCTTCAACAGACCAGGTTGTCAATTAAATTAGATTTGTTTAAAGGGTTTTTTAAACCAGGCCCAGTCCAGATAATGTCCAAGTCGGACTCAGCAACACACACCTTCATTCATGTACACAGAAAAAAATTACGGAACACAACAGATTGCATATAATTTATAAACAAAATTACATTTTCAAAATAAGCATTTATGTACAGTCCAGATTATGTCCAGGTCACTCAAATTAGGGAACACAACAACAGATATCATATAATCTATAAACATAATTATACTTTCAAAATAAGCCTTTGAGGACTTCTCATCTTTTTTTTAATGTTTTTTGGCATCATTATTGTTTTCAACCATGTAACTTTCCAAAGTTAGAAAATACTGAATAAATGTTTTAAAGAAAGTAATACTAAGTGAATATCTGTTTTTGGCCTTAAAAATAAACATTTTACCGAGTACTATAATTAAATTGACTAAATCATGATTGTCAATGAACTCTCCTAAAATAACAAAAACCACATCAAGCTTCATAAACAAACCGATCCTTAAACACATTTTTTCAACTTCCACCCAAAACAAAGACACAATATGACAATACCAAAACAAATGCAGGGTGGATTCAGGCTCCTGACAACAAAATCGGCAATCATCTGACTCTGTCATATTCCATAATTTTAACATTTTCCCTGTGGGTAAGAAGTTATAAATAATTTTAATTTGAAAATAACGATTTTGCACATCGATAGTGGTTTTATAGATTAGTTTGAATATGGCATCCCATGGCAACGGGCAGTCAAAAAAGTCCTCCCATTTTCCATTTGTGTTGTATGAGGCAGCCTTCAAAGATTTCTTTATTAAATAAAAATTATGTATTTTTCTATTTATTTTAGTTCCTTTTTGCCAACTAGAATTTCTTATTAGAGGTTTACAAACTAATAATTTAGTAGTTCCATAATTAATTATTTGTTTCCATCTTTTCCCAATTACTCCAGTTAGTTGATAAAATGAAAAGCTTGAGCAAGCATCACCATACATAGCTCTAAATTCATCATACTTCATAATTTTACCATTCTCATTGATAATATCATTGACAAAAATGATTCCTCTTTCAAACATATTTTTCCAAAAGAAAGGCTTTCCATCTATTACAATATTAGAGTTCATCCATATTGACTGCTGCAAAATATCGTCTCTTTTTTTCTGGCACATAAAATTGAAAACACCACTATGAGTGGATTGTTTCCTTTATGAACCCCGCAATGTTTCCCAGCAGACTCTCTGGAAGGGGATCACTTGTAAAAAAGGATACAATTTCTTTTGATACAGTACATGTTTTTTGTCCAACAGGACACTTGTGTACCACTCAATGTTTAAATACATCTTTGGAACAATTGATGCTTTTAAAGACGGACACATAGCTTCAAGGTTGAGAAGTTTCAGGCCCCCATATTCATACTCTTTGTACAAAACCTTTCTTTTAATCTTTTCTGGTTTGCCGTTCCAGACAAAATCGAAGACCCTCCGCTCATAAATCTTAAAAAAGTTTTGTGATGGAGCTGGTAATGACAAAAACAAATAAATAAATTGAGGAATAATTAACGAGTTGGCAATAGACATTTTACCATACAAGGTTAGGGATTTCCCTTTCCATAATTGCATAATTTTGTCCAGCTTTCTTAGTCGATTATCATAATTTACTGAGCCTAGATCTTCCAGATTTTCTGGGACAACAACACCAAGTATGTTAACTGGTCCATCTGTCCACAAAACAGGCACTTTGCATTCCATTCGAAAGGATGTTCCCTTTAGATTTCCGATCCTTAACATTTTACATTTATCATAATTAAGCTTAAGGCCAGATTGCTGTGAAAATATGTCCAAAAGATTAAGAAGGTTCCGCAAACTATGAGGAAAAATCTTATCTTTGTGAATCAGCCTTTTCTGACATGAACTTCATCAAGAACAAACACAGAACACGCCTCACTGATGCACATCTGCAAGACCCACTCAGAGTTGCAGTGTCAAGTTACACACCAGAGTACAACACACTAGTTAACAGCATGCAATGCCAGGCTTCCCACTAACTGACAAAGAAACAGATAACAGATTTGGTGTCCAGTTCAAAGTGTGACATGATTTAAAAATTTGAGAGTTTACTTTTGTATTTTACATGAGTTATTATTTGTACAAACATGGTGCAAAGTAATTCATGATTTGTTAAAAAATGTTAGTGGCTAGCTAGTTAAAATGGGATATTGTGATTTCACAAGACTGTCTTAGAAGTGATCATTTGAAAATGTTCAATTTGAAAAATGTGCACTTAGAGAAAATATAAAAATAAAGTGTTGCATATTGATATTTATCTGTTTCTATATATATTTATTGTGAGAAATCCTTAAGATGATCAGTGTTTCCACAAAGATAAATATCATTAATTATTAATAATAACAGAGTTAAAGGTAAATTGAGCAAATTGGCTACTTCCGGCAATTTATTTAAGTGTGTATCTAACTGGTAGCCCTTCGCATTAATCAGTACCCAAGAAGTAGCCCTTGGTTTCAAAAAGGTTGGTGACCCCTGGTCTACAGAGACCAAAACATTGCAAAGTCGTTTGATTTTGCCATCCAGCGGAGTGTCCTTTATGGAGGTAGGGCTTTTAAAGCTTTTGGACCTTAGAAGACGTCTTGTATCCATTTTGAAAGCCGCAGCCAAAGAAAAGAAGCACACAGACGTACAAATTTAATCGATAACCGCAGCGTATTAAGTTAATTTTCATTTATCGTTTGATTGACTGACGTATCGACAATCGGCCAAGTCCTACAATTGTATTACAATTTTCAATGCCTCTGGACATTGTATTTAACGCTTTTTAAAGGCCTTAATTTTCGCTAAACTCATTTAATGACTTTTCATGCTTTTTAATGCCCCACAGAAACCCTGTAAAAATGATTTATAGCAAACTGTGAAAACATTTTGATTATTATCAAATGCTACCTTCAGGTTTGCTCTGAGCAAGAATGGTCACATCTTCACCCTTAGGGATCTCCAGGAGGTACAAGACTGCATCCTCACGAACCATACCTCTAAAGTCCATGTTATTCACCTGAAACAACAACACAACTATTTCATTACCATACTTAACTTATTCTTACATAAGAATGTGATAAAATGTTGGCCCAATTTACATCTTTCTATTTATCACACTTAGATTCATAAAAATGTTACTTGTATGTTTTTGATATTTTACATTTTTGTAAAGAAGATAGATTAGCTTAAGAGTTGAATATATTATCTTTTATATAATATATATTTAATAAAGTGTATATTTAATATGAACTACTACATTTTACTTTTGCGTGTTCTTTTAAATGTTAAATATATTAACTTTCTGCTTAAGATTTTTTTTCTTGTAATCTTGACTATATTTTTATTCTATCTTGACTTGATTCTCCTAATATTATACGTTCCTTGTCTCTTATATGTTTTCATACTGGTGTTTCAAATTTTACGTTTCATGGTTACAAATGTACTCTCATAAGTTAATTAAAAACAGAATTATGTTCCGTCAACTAAAGATTTGCTTAGAAACTATTTTAGCGCCATGGAAGGATACAGCATGCGTGTACGTAATGCCGCTGCAGCCGTATTGCAAACCATATAAAAGATAAAGATTATATTTTTGATTATGTGAAATGGACAGTGATAATTCAGCACAGTAGTGGTTTCATTATTGATAATAAACCGGTCTCTTCCTCCCTTTGAAACACTTCTTTTAGTGTTCAGCAAACACAAGTAAAAAAAAGTAAATAATTTTTATTGTTGTTACTGTTTCATTAAATACTTGAATTCCAATATGTATATGTCCTTCATGTATTCAGTGCTTGGATGCCATTTAAATACCGTTTAGATATAAGTTCTTACACTCAAAACCAACTTCCAACACAGTTAGGAAAAAAACTTTTTCTTAACCTGAGGACCACCTGTATTGTGGTTTTAATTTAAAAATAACATATAATTTTACGTTTCTAAAATGCATTTTTTACCACAAAATAATGACTGGATTCTTTTTATTTTTCCAACTTTTTACTCTGAATATTAGGAAGTTATATTATAGTGTTCTTTCAATTGTATTTTTACAATGGTTGGAGGGGGAAATAAATGAATAACTTCAGACATTAAAAATGATTTAAAGTATTGAAATGAAGAATAAAAGAAGGTCACCTTAACAATTTGATCTCCAGTGTGAAGACCTTGGTGTTCAGCTGCACTATCCTCTTGTACGCCAGCGATGAAGATGCCAACATCGTTTCCTCCTGCAAGCCTCATCCCAACGCTGTCACCTTTCTGAAAACGAACCATCACCGTGTTTGGCCTGAAAGAGCAAAGAACACGTCAAAGAATCTTAGAAAAAAATGGAACACACGCTAAATGAAACATCATTATGATTATAGAAGTTATATCAATATCTGATATACTGACCCGTACACATCCTGGTCCTCTACGTTTGGCTTTAATGGCACCTTTGGTGGAGCGTGTACCTTTGGAGCGACTAACTCTTACCATGCAGAAAAAGAAGAAAAACGAGTAAGAATTTTGTTTTAGATTGTAATTCAAGTTAATTTCATATATATTGTTTAAACTGTGTCATCAGAAAGACAAACAAGTTTACTTGGTGGCGTTTGTGGCCGTGGTTCCTCCCTTTCAGCAGGCAATGGCGGTGTATCTTCCACAGGTCGATCATGACCTCGGAATGGGGTCGGCATGGCACCCATTTTAACCAGCCTGTTTGGTGGCTCCTCTCTACTGACATTGAAAAAGAATAAATAGATGTGTGCATCATTAGAGTCACAGCTTGATTTTGTTAATGTAACATTGCATGGTGAAAACAAGCTTGATGGTACAGGAACTTTGTATATAGTGCTCATTAGTTAACAAAATGTATGCGAGAGAAAAATCTAGAATTAAGATGCATTTTTAATCAAAAATGCTTTTAAAAACAATGAACATTAAATAATTTACAACATAAAAAGGACATTGCTTTGAACTTAATACCACAGATATGTTTTTCTGTCAGTGCATTATTAACATACATAACATTCAAAAGTACACATGAAGCTTTCATATTTAAATGTTTCCCCATAAATACCTTAATTTGGTCACAAACTGAAGTGGAAATGCATTTTTTAAGGTATTTTACCGTTTTAAAAGCCTTAAGCTTATGATTGCTCACACTATAGTTAATATTCAGGATGTATTGCACATTTTGAAAAAGTTGCCTGCAACATTGTCAGCGTCTGTTAAATAGACTTCAGTTATGATTGTAGCATTTTCTTCCCTGATAACATGCAAGTCCAATCAAGCAGTCCAACCTCTGAATATATGAACAGAGCAAAACAAAATGATCCCTTTAATATTCTATATGCCTTCTGCAAAATGCTGATGATTCAAAATGTGTGCATGTTAACGATGTTGGTTCAAGTATTTCAAACTAAGCTGCAAGACTCATGTTTCAAATTATGGGAGTATTATTGTAGCAAAATTATTTGCAAATGCGTACCTAAATCTTTGCGTCTGCAATTCAATTCAAGTGTCTGTGAACTAATGTGTGTCTTTATCTTAAAGTGTGCGTGTTTTAAGTTGTCTGTTTGTATAATGGTTTGTCTGTGGGTAAAAAAAAAAAAAATCTCTACAAAATACTTCTGACAACTACTGCTAAACCATGATCTTTTATTTACATAAAGTGATGGAAAATCCATTATAATTGTTCTTGGCCAACTCATAGTGAGTATAGGGGAAGACAAGGTTAAGTTAGAGAGACAACTCTTTTTACAACTTTGAATCGCTACACAGACAAACACAGCAGGTGTGTAAAAAAAGTCACATTTAAAAAGCTTCACATGAAGTGAATGTATACTTGCCTATTTGTTGGATGTTTAGAGAGCTAACAACTGCCGAAAACAAATTCCTTGTATATGCAAGTATACTTGGCCAAATAAACCTGATTCTGATTCTGATGAATCTGATTAAAGACACATTTTTTTTTACGCACATGCAAATCTTTAACACAGATTCCTTTACACACACACACATATCTGAATACGGACACACAACTCAACGACAGAAACGAAGTAAAAAGTCACATGTAATAAGACAGCCGATTGAGGAAAAATGGACAGGCAGATTTTTTTTTTACCCACAGACAAATCATAATACAGACAGACAACTCCCCAGGGAGGCATTCGGAGGGCATTCTGACCAGATGCCCGAACCACCATCTGGCTCCTCTGATGTTTACTCCGAATGACAGAGCTTCTCACCCTATCTCGAAGATAGAGCCCCACCACCCGTCAGAGAAAACTCATTGCTTGTATCCGTGACCTTCTCCTTTCGCTCATGACCATAGGCAAGTATAGGGATGTAGATCGGCCGGTAAATTGAGAGCTTTGCCTTCCGGCACAGCTCCTTTTTCACCACGACAGATCGATGCAGGGTCCGAACGAGAACCATGGACTCGGGCTTGGAAAAGTTGTAAACATAATCGGTGACAAAGGGCAGCCCTGGCGGATCCCAAACCTCACTGGAAACAGGTCCGACTTACTCCCAGCAGTACGGACCAAGCTCAGACACTGATCATACAGGGAGCAGACCGCCACAATCAGACGGTCCGACACCCCATACTCTCTGAGCACTCTCCACACACTGCAAAAACTGAAATCTAAGTAAGATTAAATGTCTCAAATAAGGGTGATATTTGCTTATTTTCTGTCTAATAAGATAATTCTTCTCACTAAGCAGATTTTATGTTAGTGTTTTACTTGTCTTAAGGGTATTGTTCCTAAATGATCTCAGTAAGATATTACAGCTTGTTGCTGAGATTTTATGACCTATATTGAGTAAAACATGCTTGAAACTAGAATATCAACTGTTGCAAAGCTGTGTCATCAACACTCACAAGTATAAAACTACTTTTTTAAAGTAATAATTTCTTATTTCAAGCATGAAAAAAAAAAAAAATCGTGATTTTGACACAATTGTGTCTCATAATTAAAACAGATGACAGCCAAATGGACTTTGCTGTTTTATTTTCAATGAAACAAAAGAAAATACATACTCATATAGTAGTACAGTTGGCACAGTACAGTAAACTGACAGTTATTATTCAAACATTTAACATTTCAAACAATTTTTCAGATAAATTCCTTAAAAATTACAATTAAAAACATTTTGGCCGGGGGCCGGGCTGCATATATGCGCACTAATTGACTGAAAGAGCACGCACTTGGCGCGATGATGTCATGTTGTCGATGGAAAAATGCATTTTTAGACCATATGATTTGCCTGAGCGGCTAGGAAACCCCGAGAGTAACAAGCGGTTGCCTTGTTGCCTTTCCATTAAGAACAATAAATTAGTTCTTAGCATAAGTTTGCTGGTTTCAAGAAATGTAATGCCGAGCGCATATCATTATGTCAAGATAATGGCACTAGCATTTACCTAATTTAAGAATATTTTTCAACATATTGAGCAAAAAGGTGTATTATTATTTTTTTCTACCAAGAAAAGTGCACTTTTTATTAGTGAGAATATTCTTATTTTAAGGTATTTTTGGGTTCATTGAGGTTAGCTAATTTGAATTGTTTTGGAAAGTCTTGACAAGCCAAATTTTTTGGTTCTATTGGCAGATAATTTTGCTTAGTTCAAATAAAATACCCCTAAGTTTTGTTTTTTGTTTTTCTTGTTTTTGAACACTGACTTTTTGTAGTGCAGGACATCCCAAGGAACACGCTTGAATTCCTTCTCCAAGTCCACAAAACACATGTAGACTATAGGCAAACTCCCATGCACCCTCAAGGATCCTGCCGAGAGTGTAGAGTTATATAGTATGGAATTGTATAGAGTTATAGAGTATAGACCTCAATGCTAACAAAAGGAAGTTCCGCTTCTACGACTGGAGTTACCATTGACAGAAGGGTTGCTCTTTTTTTTTTTCTCACAACAATAGTGCGTAATCATCCTTGCACAGGCACACCCTCTTTGTGTTGGGAGTATAAATAGCTGGGGTTTTGGCACCGGCTGCAAGACTAGATCTGACCAATGTAAGTCTAATTGTATGACCTGATGACGCCACCTTGGATGATAGGTGAAACATCTTCTAAGACAAAACCAAACAGTCCAGTTGCGATCGATTGAATGCCCTACAAATTCAATGACCTGGATGAATGAGAACATCCATAGACATGTACCTGGGCTTCTCTCTGAGCCTCTCGTTGGAGGAATGTGAGGAAAGATCTGAATGATGGCCCTGCCTTTCATCTTGTGGGGAGTAGGAGCGATACGACTCGATCTCAGAGATATCTGCAAAACAAACACAAACAAAGTGATGTTTTTATGCTTAGAATAAGTCAGAATTAAAATTTTCCCTCTTAAAAAAAGGGGTAAATACATAAACTTACTATCCACAAGGTCAGTTTGTAAAACCAAATGAAAGTCAAGTCATATATAATCTATGAACTGTACACATTACACCCACTAATAAAGCTTTGACTGCATGTAAACGTCAAGAAAAAGTTACTCACACGCACGTACACACACACACACACACACAAATCACTCCATTGATATTTTAAATTAAAGAACCACACGGCCGCTATAGTATGAACACTAGCATGATGAAATTCTGTCATATCCAATAGCTGGATTATTTTAGTGGATTAGTTCACCCTGCCAAAGGCGAGTGAGAACCTCCTCTGTCTCTCACACATGCGCACACACACACACACAAACACAAACACACTCCCAAAAACAGACGAAATGGGTCACAGGGCCTCTGGCGCCCCACCCTCCCTGCAGATGTTTGCCGAGAAAACAACCATTCACACCACTTATCTATATTGGATTGGACCAATCACAGCAAAGCATTTGGTCATGTGACAATAAAACTAGGTATAAAAGAGAATACTCATGAAGGTAGAGAGAAAATGATTTGTTGTCTCTGGTAAACTCATCATGTTTGTTTTTGTTTTGTAAAAAGTGTAAGTGTAAAGAAAACTATAAACTGATGTGGAAGTCAAACTTTTATTCATGATGTTTGATGGAGAAATACATAACAACAATATTGAGTTATTTTGCGGTTTACACATGAGGATAGTCACACGTTTGTCTTTACACTGGATAGGATTTGCTGCTTTTCAGTTTCAAGAATCTCTCACCATCAAGCTCAGAGTCGCTGTCCACCATCGGAGGGACTCGGATCAACACTTGCTGTCTGTCTCTCTGAACCACCAGCTGTAACTTCCCACGAGACTTCTCTATCAATTTGCCTGCGTCGCTCAGAGACAAGTTTTCAGTCACTGTGCCGTTGATCTGACAGAAAGGAGGATATACAAACATGGTTATAAAAACGGCATATGCACATGGTTTTGAAAAGGACATACATAGTACATGGTTATGAAAAGGACAAATGCGCAGTTATAAAAAAGGACGAACACACAGTTACATACACGCATGTTAAGGAAAAGAACATACTGGTTATGACATTATTAAAATAGACATGTATTCAGTTGGTTTCCTAATTATGATGTGCAGACAAAAAAAATAAGAAAATAATTTTAGAGTTCATGCACTTCTGATTGGCTGACTCATGTTGACATAAGCGGTTGTCAATACAGACGCACTGATTGATCGGCCAACTATCAGTATCGGCCGATTTCCCTGAAAAAGTAATGTGATTGGCCAATGCTGATTAATGCCTTTCAATGCCAATCACAAAAGTCATCCCCCCTGATAATTATTAGTCTATGAAATTAACACTGATTGCCACCTTAAGAATGATGTCTCCTTCTTGCAGGTTTCCATCTCTGTTAGCAAGTCCTGTGCTGGTCATCTCTTTGATAAACAGCTGACTGCCCAGACGAAGACCATACTCTGCAACATAAACAAAGATTTAGGTTCACTTTGTTGCTGGTATAACATGTTGGGATCTTGATTAAAGAGTGATTGGAAGTGAACATGTTTAAGGATGATGAGAATTGATCCGGAAGTAACGTTTCTCCACTTGATTTCATATTATCAGTGACATTTGTAACCCCAGGAAAAAAACATGCACAAATGCACCATCAAATTAATTGTAAAATAAATATTTCAACTAACTTGAACACTAGAAAAAAAAAAGTTTTCGCTTGTAACTGTCTACCAAATTGAGACTTTTAATCATCTGTTTATTTTGACATATTTGCCATACTCCTTGTCCGAACTATGGATGTATATCAAGTACCGGTATTTTTTGGTACGGTCTCTAAATTGGTTCGGTCTAAGAGGGCTGTTAAAATTCTGGAAAAATTATACGGCTATCGTTTTTTTTTTTTAATCCAGATGACCGTCGGGGTTAAATCACCAAAATGATTCCCGGGCGCGGCGCCGCTGCTGCCCACTGCTCCCCAAGGGGATGGGACAAATGCAGAGGACAAATTTTACCACATCTAGTGTGTGTGTGACAATCATTGGTACTTTAATCTTAATCTTAACATGCTAATTGGTTGTATTGGTTTATATTATATATTTGATGTGATATATAATGTAAAAGGTATGAATGCCATACATAAATATTATTTCCAGCTGAGTGTAATTGTAACAATTAATAAATACACAGTGATGGATCTGAGTGCTCTTTATAAGATGACATAACAACTGCAATGCACCTTGCACTGCGCACATAGGGCCTGATTTACTAAAGGTTTGCATGTACTAAAACATGTGCAAAGCTGATCTACTTTACATGTGCAAAGTTGACTGCGTATGTTTAGTGAGCAGAATAAAGCGTGCAGAATTCATTTTGCAATAAAAACAATTTTTAAGCCACGCACACACATAATTTCAACATGAAACTTCAATGGTATTTTAAAATCAGTAAATGAACTGCCAAGTTGCGAGGAAGCACAGTACATAAATATAACAAATATAAATATAGAGTAAATAAATGTAAAATATATAGTCTAAATAAGTTGATTGTATGGCTGAGTTAAAAATTGCGCCAGCAGACTAAACCTTGTTTGATGTGTTGTGTCTATGAAGGTTTAGTGTTGTCTCACCTTCGCCAGGCCGGTTCTTGAGCAGCAGCACATTCAGAGGTTTCTCCAGTGCATCAAGTTCTCCTCGAACATGGCGTGGCATAGGGATGGGCATAGCGGCAGGTGAGGGTGAGCGGTCTAGGTGGTCCCTGCTACCTCGCTTCAACGGCTCGTCATGTCTTCTGGTGTCACTCGGAACTCGATCCCGTCCTCGCTCGAAGCTGCGGTTGCGTCCGTGGCTGCGTCCCGGACTATGGTGGTCCCTCCTGTGATTTAGGTCGGGGCTTTCAGTGCGGTCCAGCCCGCGCTCACTTCGATAGCGTCGGTCTGGGCTGTGGTCACGGTTGAGGGCTCGCTCGCTGCGGTATCGCCGATCGGGGCTATGATCTCGATCTAACGTGCGTTCACTTCGATACCTTCTGTCTGGGCTGTAATCAGCTACAATCTTGTGATGGCGATCAGGACTATGTTCTCTGTCCAATGTGCGACCTCTGCTCCCATCTCTCCGGTTCTGCTGGTCCGGGCTCAAGTCTCTCTCCGTACCTCTGCCCCGTTCTCGTCTGTCATAGTCTCTGTTGTAATCGCGCTCACGCGTTTGGTAACCAGAGTCCACATAACCGCCTCTTTCCCTTTCCAGGCTATGGTCCTGCCTGCCGCTGTACACACTGCGGCGGTCCTGCTCGTAGTTGTAATCGTCATTGTAGTCGTTGTTAAACACACGATCGTCAGGTGATCCGGGACGATTCAGAAGATTTACAGGAACCTTCCTCGACCTCTTGACTGTCTGTCAGTTAACAAAAGAAAATTGATCATTGAGCAGATTGACTGATCAGTTACAGTCTTACATGCTTACTTACAATTTTTGCTACTTTGCCACATTTTCGCAGGGTTGTGACGGCAAAGGAGTGAATTACCCCCTCCATGGGGATGGCATTCACTTGCACCACCCTGTCATTCTCACTAGACATGAACACAGAAGAATGTAAAAGACAAACACTTTTAAAATTAAAGTCACAGGTTTGACAGTAGGAGAAGTGAACTTGTGTTCTGTTAGCCACCGTTCAAATTTATGAACAAATTGTATCACAATCAATCTTCAATCACAACATGTTCATCATCTGTCATAGAATGTGGGACACTAACATTTTTTAACAATCAATAAAGTGGTTGGCTGCAGACTGATGTGACACAGACCAGCTTGATGACAGAAAGTAGGACAATATAACCAGTTGAATAAACTAGCTCGTAGGGATGGGTACTGAATTTGGTAGTTTTATAGATACCGACCAAATTCCATTGGTACTGCAGAGTACCGATTCAAGTAAAATCAAACAGTAACATATTTTGATACTTTGTCACCAGAGAGAGCAGACTCTGCACCAGCTCAAGCTACGATGCATGTCACAATCAAAGAGCTGGTGTGTAATAAGTACAACACTTAAGAGTATAAACACTTTGTATGACTCAACAAGAGACAAGACTGGCAAAGACTACTTCCTGACTACGGCAACACACTGAGTACAAACTGAAATTAATGCATCCTGGTAAATGAAAACAAAATACAACATAACTGGACAGCACAGTTATTATCAGCTTACTGCTAAATTTTAACATATTAAAAATGTGATTTTAATATTAAACAAATTAACATTCATGACTACATGAACACACACAAACGTACAGAAACCTGGTACCGTTGAGTAACGATATCGATTCCCAGATAACAGGAATTGACACCAAATCAAATTGCAGCACAATGGTTGCCCACTGCTCTTCAAGAGAATAATTTAGAGAGAGACAACATTTTACTGTATAGCGTACAAGTGACAAAGATTTTCCTCTTCAAATGTGAAAGGTACCCATTACTACTCGCTCGTAATGGAAATATTTGATTGTTTTTTGTTGAGTAAATAAATATGCTAGTCAATCTCTAACAATATGTGTTGGAGCAGGAGACAACTGCAGTATAACATTGTGTGAATTAAATATAGGAGAAGTATGCACAATAACAAGCCATCAGCTGGTCCTCCTTGTAGGACATCGGACACGACGATGGACGTTTCGCCACTGTCCTCATTTGGGTTGTCTCGCCCTCCTGACACGGCGATGCCGAAGCCCATCTTTGGATCCTGACACACAACAAAACAGGAAGATCATTTAGAGCTTAGATCTATTCTGTTTCCCTGTGAGTTTACATGTGTGTAGGTACTTGTGTGTGAGAGAGCGTTATGTCTGTGTTTGAGTGTGAAAGTGTGTATGTGATTGTATATGAGTCTGTGTGTGAGTGTGAGTGTGTGAGAGAGGAAGCAGTTCTGTAATCTCCCACTGTGTTATCATGTCATTGTGATGGCGATTAGAAAGGATTTGAGTGTGTGTAATGACATTGGTGAGCTGCACAGTCATATATGAGTGTGTTGCAGTGTTCAGGGTCTGAGACATTGTGTCTCTGTGACTAACAGTTATGCTTATTCTAGACTTTGTCAAGTGTGCAGGAAAAGAAGTAACACTTTCAAAAGGTATGACCACACAGTCATTATACATATACTGAAAATGCATCAGACTTTCAAAGTCTACCTGCCAATGTTCCAGTTTGATCTGATGAGATTAGTTCAGAGATTTGACAACCCCATAATCCCTCACATCTGTACATAAAAACATTATTATGCTTTCACACACTTCTCTCCATCTTAAACAGATGGTCAGTGGGGGTACAAATGAAGCTGCCTGCAAATATAAAGGTTCTAGTTTTTACACACATTGTGAACTTTTTGCAGTGTACAATGGTAATGCGTCACTGCAAAAAGTGTGTACCCGTCGTACTGCTTCACTGCAGTGGTTGTTCTAACAGGACAATAATCTCAAACTCATCCAAACTACTTTTGAAATATATCAGGAAAGAAAACAATTCTGCCAAAAACAAAATGCTAGAAAATTCTTTATGATGACAAAGAAAATCAGTGTTGCCAATTTGGGAACTTTGTCGCTAAATCTGGCAACTTTCCAATCCTCTTGTCTACAGCTACTACTGACAAATCCAGCAACTTTTTCCGGTATTACTGGAGACTTTTTTAGGTCTTGGTAACTTTTTTGAGTCTTGGAGACTAAGGTGAAAGTGTCATCAACGAGCAGTGTTGGGTGTTGCGAGCAGAGCAGAGAACCTCACGCATGCGCTAATCATTTGTCGTCTGGACTTTCACGGTGCGCTTCAATTGAAGTGGGAAGTCAGAATTTCTGAGTTCCAAACCGGAAGTTTTGAATGGAATTTTAAATGTAAATGTTTCTTTACTGCCACACTTAAATAAATCATCTAGTTTGATTTGCCTACTGTACACAGCCTCAGTCACTTACTCACCTTGAAATTGTCTGTGTGTGTGTCTCTTTGTGACAAAAGTTTAATATCTTGCTAGGTAGCTCATCACTTCAGTGCAGAAAGGATATCCACCTGCCTCCAGACTGCAAATGAAATGCGCATGTGCAAAGCTGCCACTGTTTCCGCCTTGGTTTAAAGAGCAAGATGTAAATACCGTAATTTCCGGACTATAAGCCGCTACTTTTTCCCCTCATTCTGGTCCCTGCGGCTTATACAAGGGTGCGGCTTATTTACGGCCTGTTCTTCTCCGACACCGACGAAGAGTATTTCGGTGGTTTTAGTACGCAGGAGGAAGACGATGACACAATGATTAAAGACTGACTTTTCATATACCGGTAGGCTGGTTATTTTGATAACGTACAGGCGAGCACTTTGTATTACTTTGCACCATTGTATTATTTGTACTCTGCACGAATGCTGTTCGCCATGTCAAAGATGTGAAAGTTTGATTGAATGATTGAAAGATTTATTGTTAATAAATGGGACGCTTTGCGTTCCCAAACAGTCATCTCTGTCCCGACAATCCCCTCCGTGGTAGCAGGAACCCCTATATACTACGGTAATTACACATCAAAACCCTGCGGCTTATAGTCGGGTGCGGCTTATATATGGAGCAATCTGTATTTTCCCCTAAATTTAGCTGGTGCGGCTTATAGTCAGGTGCGGCTTATAGTCCGGAAATTACGGTATGTCTTCACTGTCAAGCTACCAAGCTAATATAAAATCACTGCAACGTCCTAATTCCATCGTTCATGTTAATGAGCCTGTCATTAGATATGGATAGTGAATATCCCAACCCTCCATTCATGACATATGCAGTAACATATTGTGCCACTTTCCATTCTATTACTTAGTTAAAATTATTAAGGACAATTGGTAGAAAATGAATTATTAATCTACTTCTTAATTTACTGTTAATATCTGCTTACTTTCTCTTTTAACATGTTCTATCTACACTTCTGTTAAAATCAAATAATCACTTATTCTTCTTTTGCTTGGATGCTTTACATTAGTTTTGGATGAGACCACATATTTGGGTATCGATCCGATACCAAGTAGTCACAGGATCATACATTGGTCATATTCAATCAATCAATGTTTATTTATATAGCCCTAAATCACAAGTGTCTCAAAGGGCTGCACAAGCCACAACGACATCCTCGGTACAGAGCCCACATACGGGCAAGGAAAAACTCACCCCAGTGGGACGTCGATGTGAATGACTATGAGAAACCTTTATCGTTAGTTTTTAAGACAAAATGCGTCCTTTCTCCCTTTTCTGTCTACACACTGTGTCTGCTTGTAAGTACTTTGTGATTGTGCGCTGCCGAACATGCTCGTCTGCTCGTAAACCAGCAATGACACGACGTGACGGCGACGGGGGGGGGGGGGTGTTGGGGGCGATGGAGGACCGGTACTTTTTAGAGGCGGTATAGTACCGAATATGATTCATTAGTATCGCGGTACTATACTAATACCGATATACCGTACAACCCTAGGTGATCAAGGGTGATGGGTCATCATTTCGCCACACCTAGAGTGTGTGTGACAATCATTGGTACTTTATACATACCATAGGGATGGGAATTGATAAGATTTTTCCGGTTCCGATTCCACTTTCAATTATGTGTAACGATTTGTGTCCTTAATGGTTTTCTTATTGATTCTTATTTGAATAACAAGGGTGGATTAGCATACATTTTGTTTAGTGAGGTCTCAAGAGGCACATGCAAAAAATAAAAAATAAAATTTTCTAAATCCATCCATCCATCCATCCATCCATCCATAAATATAATAAATTAATATTCTTCTGTAGAATTTATTCATGTGCAAATTACACAAGAATGTAAGATTTAGTAACATGTGATATTAACTTATTACATGCAAAGTCTGCTTGTTGACAATGTCGCTAGCATGTAGCTATCGACGCAGCAGCACCAGCTGACCGGTAGCAGCCGTCTCTGCTCGCTGAGGACGGACGGTGACTGCTGCTTGCTTTCACCCAGAGTCTTCAACACACAAACAAGTCTCCAAGACACAAAAAAGTCACCAATATCCCCGGGAAAGGTCACAAGATTGGTCGCTTGTAGCTGTTTACAAAAGAAGTCTCCAAGAGGATTGACAACACTGTTGTCAATCCTTGACAACACATAGTTCAGTCACAAAGTCATTCGGTGCCTTCGAGTCCCAAATGAGGGCAGAATTTTCAGTTTCACACATGCAGCTGAGGATATTTTGATTGGCACAGCAATCGGAGGGTTGCTGGTTACTGGGGTTCAATCCCCACCTTCTACCATCCTAGTCACGTCCGTTGTGTCCTTGGGCAAGACACTTCACCCTTGCTCCTGATGGCTGGTGGTTAGCGCCTTGCATGGCAGCTCCCGCCATCAGTGTGTGAATGTGTGTGTGAATGGGTGAATGTGGAAATACTGTCAAAGCGCTTTGAGTACCTTGAAGGTAGAAAAGCGCTATACAAGTATAACCCATTTATCATTTAATATTAAATGGGCCCTAGTGTGTTAATGTGAACGTGAATGTTGTCTGTCTATCTGTGTTAGCCCTGCGATGAGGTGACGACTTGGGATAGGCTCCCGCACCCCCCGTGATCCCAAGAGGGACAAGCGGTAGAAAATGGATGGATGGATGGACATGAGATGCCTGCAACAGTGACCCCGGATTTCCACTGAATGCGGAACGGCCATCCACAGTTCGGCAATCCCCACTGCCGTTCTGTTGCGGCTCAGTTGTGCAGCGAAATAGTGTGGACTTTTACGAGATCTCGCGAATCCGTGCGTAATCACATGGTAAGGGAAATTGCAATAGTGTCCTTGCAAAGGAGCAGAATCAAATAAACTCTGTGCTGCCATTATTAACAGGTGCTGAACGGCAACACCGACGTCCGTTTTGCCTCAATAAGCAACTTTATTTTTTTGCAGCAAGCAACAATACAACAGTAACGCCTGAAAACTTTTGAAAAGTTGACTTCATGTACGTCGCCGCCATTTAGTGCCTTTCAAAGTG
The DNA here is from genome assembly GCF_033978785.1 of Entelurus aequoreus. Taxonomy (NCBI): domain Eukaryota; kingdom Metazoa; phylum Chordata; class Actinopteri; order Syngnathiformes; family Syngnathidae; genus Entelurus; species Entelurus aequoreus. The sequence continues at coordinate 36,312,561 of NC_084751.1, forward strand.
TAAAATACGATCCACCTTGAAAACTGACTATTTTATTTTAAAGTAAACAGAATAATTTAATTTGTGTTTGTGCATGACATCCTGTCCAACACAAGCAGATTTTAGCTAAATGGAACAGATTTTTTTTCTGCGTCCGTCAAATATAGAAGCTCTGCATATATTTAGCGAAAAAGGTCCGCCGTCGTGCGGGCACCATTAAAGTTAAAGTTAAAGTACCTCACTACAGTCAATGCCGTCTGTAGTGAGGTGCATTTGAATTAAGTCACTGCTCCTGCACAATGTTATGTTTTAACTTCTATGTTAGTGCTGGTCATATTTCTTTGTTTGTTTTCTTCTGGGCTCCACGTACATCAATGTGAGCTAGGGAGACACAACGGTGATAGGACATAATGCCGTAGTGAGGGATGTTCGCTAAACCGGAAGGGCACACCCGCACAAAAGGACCGCCGTCAAAAAAGGTGTATTATCCCATGGTGGGCAAATTGCACATTCCGGTATTTTACCGAGTACCGTTGCATCCCTAGTATTTACTCAGTATGTTTTTTTCCTTCAAAAATTTAACAAAACTTTCTTTCGTTTTTAGTATCCATCTATCTATCTATCTATCAATCTATCCATCTATCTTATCATTCACGGCTTTGCAACCATTTGAATTTGAAACAGTATACTAACCTTAGGGAGTTTTACCGTGGTTTATCAATAATACTGTTTATTGTTACATCCCTAATAGCTAGCAATGATAATTTGGGAATTGGTCATTTTAACTCCCATCGCACATCTGCATCAGCTGACCTAAACACACTCCAATACATTGACAGTAACAGCTACTGCACCTGCAAGTAAGTAAGCGCCATCACACACTAAGACTTATACGTCATATATGATGGCAATACCTTTGCATTACAGCTAAGATAAGTATACCTCGACAAAAGATACACTGGCTGGATAAATGTGTTTTAGGCAGTGAGTGTGTCACAGGAAGTGATGTAAGAGAATAGAAAGTGAAGAGCATATAGTATAGAGCAGAGTCGTCTATAAAGAGAGTATGGACAACTAAACGAGAGGCGCCATGTTTGGTACCTAGGAAGTGTGCGGCTGTCATGCAATTGAGTGGTTCTGACACTAGTTTTCCTGACGAAATAAACCAAAATAATAAGTCTTAATATAGTTCTAAATATACTCTAGTCTAGCTCGTAGACTTAGAATAAACCATGCTTTTATTTCGTCAAAATAGTATATATTATAACAATTTTGCGGCCGTTTTGATGTACTCCACCACTATATTCATGCAGTGTTTAGTGACCAGATTCTCTCTAAAACGCTCCCGCTGGCGAAATGTATGTCAGAAAATACACAACGACCAAAAATAAACGTACTACCCTCATTTTGCCAAAATGCTCATTAGCTTTGGACCAACAATTACGGGAGAAATTATGACTTTTGTGTGAAGTATGTCAACTGTATTGTCTGCCTCCAATGCATTGATTGTAATCACTGCACGATATATATTCCTGTGCTTTTACCTTTTCTTTTTTGAATATGTTTCATTGGTTTTGCTGTGGTGAGTCACGGCTTCCTGATTTCATTATTACCACAATAACTTGAATACTGAACTAATGCTGCTTTTTATTGCAATGTTGATCAGCTTAGTTTGGGTTATTGGTAACACATGCAGAAAAGGTACAATTTTGAAGCAAAGTTTTGTCAGGCAAAGTGTATTAATTCACTGTTACTGAAAGTGTAATATACCACATTTCCCATATGTATGTATGCTTGCTTACCTCACACAAGAAACTGTTACTAATGGCTCCCCAGCCTTCCCGGCGAACCTTCAATTGCCATATTTTTATCCTTATTATTGTTGTTTCCCGCCTTTTTTGCGAGTGGCGCATCCCCATGTTGCACAACAGGGCATGTTTAAATGACAAACACTCAGCAAACACTCTTCAATTACAAGTAATGCGCCACCGAACAAAAATACAACTCAAGACTTTTGTTTGAGGATAGGTTCAAACATGTCACCCACTGAGCATGTTTGGGATGCTGTGGATCGGCGACAACGGGTTCCAGTTCCTGCCAATATCCAGCAACTTCGCTCGGCAATAGAAGTGGAGTGGACCAACATTCCACAGGCCACAATCAACGATCTGATCAACCCTATTCGAAGGAGATGTATTGCTGCTTTTCTGATCCCCCAGAAAACAAAATTGCACATTTCAGAGTGGCCTTTTATTGTGGGCAGCCTAAGCCACACCAGTACAATAATCATACTGTTTAATCAGCATCTTGATATGCCACACCTGTAAGGTGGGATCGATTATCTTGGCAAAGAAGAAGTGCTCACTAACACAGATTTCGACAGATTTGTGAACAATATTTGAGAGGAATAGGTCTTCTGTGTATATAATAAAAGTTTTAAAACTTAACAAAAGTGTTGCATTTACATTTCTGTTCAGTATATAATGAGAAAATGCAGTGGTACCCTTTAGTCACGTGACCAATCATTGAGAAGAACGCTTGAAACGGGGTTGTTCATACTCTCTCTATACATGACAATGGTACAGAGTAAGGGAATAGAAAATGAGAACCAGATGGTACAGAGTAAGATAATAGAAAATGAAGAGAAGATAGTTTGTGTGACAGCTGGTTGTGAGGATGGTGAGAATTCGAGGTCAAATGCTTCCAGCAGAGGACGTTTTTTTTTTTTTGCCTAAATCTGCTTTTCTGGCTCCAGTCAAGTGTATCACTAAACAAAGGTCTTATAATCATAATCATGATTATTTAACCATAAATGACATCCAACCTGACCTTCTTTTTGTTCAAAACCTCTGCATCTGAGTAAATATGAATTGTCATGTTTACACCTGGAACCTATACAGAAAAAGAGGTATTTAAAAAATAAATAAATAAATAAGAAAAAAATTGGGGGTCTGTAAAAAACAAAAATCTTAAGTGACACGCAGTCATGAGTCATAGGTGCACTGCTGGTCCAAAATAGCATAGCAAGTTTGCACTGTCGAAAATTATTTGTTTCAAAATGTAGCAAGCACAGACTTTTTTTGTATGTACAATATTATATTACCATAAACCACTTTCAGCGCAAAATGTACAAACGTTGATTGATGGACGATTTTTAGCAAATAACTATTCAAAAAATTAGTTGTGTTGATACTTAAATTGTTCTTATTTGTCATACAAATTACTGCAAGTTTATTTGTTTTTAAGTTTATTTTGTTTATGCTGAGTTTTTACATTGGATAACTTTCCTGACACAGCCCTGGCCAAGAATCAAACCAACGCCCTGTACCACGAAAGGCAGGAATAAATGTACGCAAGTTTATTAACTTTCAATTTAAAATATATTTTACAGTGGAGGTTCAATCATTCACTTTGTAACAGGGTCTCTGCAGGTTCCAATAAGTCAAATTTAGGAATCTTTAAGACTTTTTTTAAGACCATAAAGAATATAATTTAAGACCAGTTCACATTTATACGGACAAAAAAGTACAATGACATAAGCGAAAATCTGGGGGCCAAAATGAATTGTAACTATATGAATTAATTCAACTGCTCTTTCACATTGAAAACAAAAAATAACTAACTAAATATACCAGAAGACTCTCTATTGTAAACTAACTGCATTTTTTTTAGCAAACATAACAGCCATTTTTCAGATTTGCCAGAGAAGTGTTTTCTTGCAAAAGGTGCAGTGTGCTTCATATCAGGTGTTTTCATGTAACAACAACCAGGATGTCAGCAATGGTAGAGGAAACCGCAACAAGATATTGTCTGTGAAAGGAACTGTTAGCATCTCCGCTAAAGCTAATGGTTAACTCCTGTAGTGCTTTTGCAGCGGTCAGATTTGAGTAAACAGATAAAAACATCAATAGTACTACAACCGTATCTGCACAAAGTTGTGGAAAAACAGAGAGTGCAGACAGAGCGATTGTGTAAAAACAAAGAAGGCGATTATGGCCTGCAAGCCTCAAACAGAATTCTGATTTGAATATTGTGGATAACATTTAAATTCGCTCAGCTCATTTTGTATCTGGTGTGTATGAATACATGTTTACCAGTTGTTGTGACTTTTTGAAAACATATTGCTAATAAACAATGACTATTTTTTATTTAAGAATGACAAGATGACATTGTCAAATCTTCCTTGCTTTCTTCACCCCACCATACACTGACTGTAAACACTGAAGAGACAACCTTTAATGTCAGTTGCGGTATAAACTTGGAAAAAAATATTAGGCATGATAAATAATAGAATATATGTATAGAATAATAGAAATAATAAGAGAATTGTGGTTTTTTTATAGTTTTACTACTGTGAGTACACTACTACCACAGAGAAACCAGTGTGTGCTTACTGTATGTAATAGTATGATTTCACTAGTAAACATCTTATATTAATCTCATTGGCACCACTTTACCCACATAACACTCCTTTGGGGGGTTACGTTAATCCTTGTATGGTTGTGCAAGTTATCTGTGGTGTTTCAGCATTTTTTGACAAAGATTTATCTTGGATGTTTTACTTTTTTGATATCATTCCATTCACTTGCATGTTTACAAAACCTTCCCTCCTCGATGGCTCCACATCCGAGTCCTAAGCACTTTATACGTTTCCATCTACCGGCCTCAAACATGCATTAAATTGATTGTTCTGGAGCCACAAATCGTTGAACTTGCACTTACCCATCTTGTGCAAGAAATTCAGCTTTGCTGTGGGCTTTTATTAATTTTTTTCCACTGTAATGCTAAGCTGTAACAACACACCGCTGCGCACGCACACCACACTTGGTGGTACGTGATTAATTCCGACTGGGGCAGCACAGGTAGCCTAGTTTGATTCCGTTTTGTACTTGCGTTATAGCGTCTTAAAAAATCAAAACATTTAAAAGCAACACTGAAGTTTATTTATGTTTTAAATAAAAGTAATGTAAATATATTTTTAAGACCTTTTGAAAAATTGTATTTAAGACCTTTTACAAGATTTTAGGAACATTTTAAACATCTTAAGGCCTCAAATACATTTTTTTTAAAATCAAGACTTTTTAAGCCTTTTAAGACCGTGCAGATACAATCAATCAATGTTTATTTATATAGCCCTAAATCACAAGTGTCTCAACGACATCCTCGGTTCAGATCCCCTGTGTAAGTTCTGTCACCTTTGTGCAACAATCAACTATAAATTAGCATAGCAAAGTGTCTAAGGTGCATCACAGATTATTTCTGCTATGTCCTATTGTCTGACACACCGGGTAAAGGGGTGTTGTGAAGGAGAGTGACGCCACACCTAGTTATGTTATGCTGCCATTTGTTTATGAGCAAACCAAATGCGCCAAATCTGCATTTGTGAAAGGTTTCCTCAAGTAAGTAAAATATGGAAACACTGGTAAAGGCATTCTTCGGCGCTGACTCAGTGCTCCTACGCCGAGAATTGACACAGCTCGCCAAGGAAAAAGTGTGTGACGATATTGGAAAAAAGCAGATAGACGTATTTTTTGCATGTTGGTATCGACTTAGCGTCGAAACTTTCGCCAACCCTATTTACAGTGAAAATGGAGTCTGTTCCGCATGAACTCAATTTGTCATGTCGCTGTCGTGAATCATCATCAGTGTATGTGTGATATGTAAAGGTAAATAATGGCATGGACTCACCCTTTGCAGGGTCACTGTGTACTGCTCCCACACAGTCTCCTCCATGACTGGGTTCTGGAAAGGAGAAGGCACAATTATCATGAGTGCTTTAATTTCCCTGCAAATTAATGAGTTATGTGGACAAAGCTACTTCATTAGCTTGTGCTGGTATACAACACAAACCCCTGTGCGAAACAATGAAAAAAACGCATAAAGTCAACTGTTCCTGCAAAAGCACAAATAGTTGAATGGAAATTTAAAAGTCACAGCGGAATCACTATAATGTTGAGATTAAGTAAGCAAAAATCACTCTTATAGTTTATTGTCTGAACCTTATGAAGACCACAATTAAAATTCATCATTATTTGCAATATTCAGATACAAATACATACAAATCTAATAACTGAAATATGTACCAAACATTTTCAAAAACTTCTATTATTACTTAGTTGACTACTTTCCAAATACAATATGACATTTTGATGAACTTTACGTACATTTTAGTCGCGTCTGTAATGTAAACACTGTAGCAAAATAAGTGAGTAATTTTAGTGAAAACACTTACAAGTCCCTGCAGGATACGTATGGTTTTGACCGCGTGCGCCCATTTCTTGTGCATGCTCAGTACAGTCTTCATTACTGGCACTCTCCTTCTCGTCCTATTGCCGTCTTTCCCTGATTACTGCTAGCGCCGCTCTGGCAAACTGATGTGCGCCACAGCCTCCTCCTTGGGCACAGCTGCACAACCACCAGCTGCTCTCTCCCTGCATCTGCCCGCCTGCCTGCCTTTGACGTAAGCGCCATTCTGCTGGCCTACATTCAGCACAAATCCCAGTGTCAGTAGACTGTAAACATAGGGACTAACTAACGCCTGTATTGGAGGGCGCTGATTAAGGCGTGGTCATCCATAACACAACAAAAAACATTTCTAAGAATGGATATCCAAACTACAACGTAAAGGCAAACACACACCTGATGGAATGACAGTTGTAATAGTTACACACATTAGGACTACCGTATTTTTCGGAGTATAAGTCGCTCCGGAGTATAAGTCGCACCGGCCGAAAACGCATAATAAAGAAGGAAAAAAACATTTTATTTGATAAAACCCAACACCAAGAATAGACATTTGAAAGGCAATTTAAAATAAATAAAGAATAGTGAACAACAGGCTGAATAAGTGTACGTTATATGACGCATAAATAACCAACTGAGAACGTGCCTGGTATGTTAACGTAACATACTGTATTATGGTAAAAGTCATTCAAATAACTATAACATATAGAACATGCTATACGTTTACCAAACAATCTGTCACTCCTAATCGCTAAGTCCCATGAAATCTTATATGTCTAGTCTCTTACGTGAATGAGCTAAATAATATTATTTGATATTTTACGGTAATGTGTTAATAATTTCATACATAAGTCGCTCCTGAGTATAAGTCGCACCCCCGGCCAAACTATGAAAAAAACTGCGACTTAGAGTCCGAAAAATACGGTAATGCTATCTGTTTTGCTCAGCAGCTTCACAAACAAACATACTACACACTCCCAGCAGCCCTGCCAGGAGGGACGGTACCTTTCACATTAGAACTGATACGGTACCATTTTCCCGTCCCAAGGCATCAATACCAATATTTCACGTCAGCAATTTTATGTACTTTCGTGGTAAATAATTTTCATTTGAGAAATAATAAAATCTATTTTTTTCATTTAACGGTGAGCAGATTAGACCTAGATTTAGACTTCCTTTTATTGTCTTTCCAATTTGAACTTTACAGTACAGATAAGAACAAAATTTTGTTGCATTAACTCGTTGTAGTGCAGGATAAAAGTGCAGATATAAATAAATAGATTACGGTTTACTGATTACTGATAAATATATGATGATGATGATAACTTTTCTGTTCAGTTGTTGTGTACTTCGGAGTATAACTTACAAGTTTTATATAGTAGACTTTGCATGAAGTTGCAAATCCAAGATGTCAGATGGCAGTGGTTTATAGACAAGAGTGTGTTGCCATAGTCAGGAAGTAGTCTTTGCCATTAAAGTCAAAGTTTAAGTACCACTAATAGTCACACACACACACTAGGTGTGGTGAAAATACCCTCTGCATTTGCCCCATCTCCTTGTTCCACTCCCAGGGAGGGGAGGGGAGCAGTGAGCAGCAGCGGTCGCCGCGCTCGGAAATCATTTCGGTGATTTAACCTCCAATTCCAACCCTTGATGCTGAGTGCCAAGCAGGTAGGTAATGGGTCCCATTTTTATAGTCTTTGGTATGACACGGCCGGGGTTTTAACTCATGACCTACCTCTAACCACATTAAGTTGAATTTGCTCGTGTTGATAGTAAGTGTTTACACCAAGTATTGTACGTATTACACACCAGCTGTTTGATCGGAACGAGCATCTTCGTTGTAGTTTTAACTACTAAATTTGGATGTGTTGAAATTGCCATGTACAATCTCTAATGCTAAATTAGTAGTATGTAGGCCTATATGACATATCCAATGTAAATTAGCATCAAGCTAGCGCATCTTGAAAAGCGGAGTCTTACTTTTGAATGCTTTCTTTTTGCGTGGAAAATTGCAAATTACTGTGCTGAGAGACAGTCCAGCTGACTCTGCTACGAATACGCTTGTCTGCCCAGAATGGGCCTAAACCGGCCAAGTCTGGAATCGATCATGACATCACGTGTAACAAAGTAATCCAAATTTTATACTGGTTGATATTACAGTAATTGGTACCTGATAGTACCAATTATATCCGGTCAGTACATAACCGCCAGCCAGAACCAGTTGACTTACCTGCTCTGGTTCTACCAGCTAAACATTCCTAGTTTGTGAACCCGTTCTCAAACAATGGCAATAAAAACTATTCGGATTTTTCTGATTCTGATCTGATTATATTCTGATTCTGATTCTAACGGTAGTTCATTGATCAGCTCCCAGGAGAAGCGATCGCATTAATTAACTTTTTTTCCTGCTCGTCTTGATTACGCGTTTGGCGTTTGCATGTACTGTCAACTGTTGAGTGAGCAACTGTGACATCTTTTTGACTTCATGGGTTATTGTTATTCTTTCTAGGAAGAAGAAAAACATCAACTCTCCTTCTGGGACCTCCCGTGAAGAACAGCAGAAGAATCTGGGACGTTTCTTTAAAGCAAAACAGGTCAACGAGGAGTGTAATATTGACAAGAATAAAAATAATAATAACTAAACATAGTGTGTATTAACATTTTCTACAATCAATTAGGTAACAAACATTCAGAATGTTAAAGGCCTACTGAAACCCACTACTACCGACCACGCAGTCTGATAGTTTATATATCAATGATGAAATCTTAACATTGCAACACATGCCAATACGGCCGGGTTAACTTATAAAGTGCAATTTTAAGTTTCCCGCTAAACTTCCGGTTGAAAATGCCTTTGGAGGATGACGTATGCGCGTGACGTAGCCAGTGAAACAGAGGTATGGCTCCCCATTGAAGCCAATACGAAATAACTCTGTTTTCATCTCATTATTCCACAGTATTCTGGACATCTGTGTTGGTGAATCTGTTGCAATTTGTTCATTGCATTATGGAGAAAGAAGCTGAGCAAGCAAAGAAGAAAGTTGTCACTGCGAAGCGGAGTATTTTGCGAGGGAAGTCAGCAACACAACACAGCCGGTGTTTCATTGTTTACATTCCCGAAAGATGCAGTCAAGATCGAAGAACTCGTACAACAGAGACTCTTACCAGGAGGACTTTGATTTGGATACACAGACGCAGACGCGATACCGTGAGTACGCAGCTGCGCTTCCAAACATTTGATCGCTTGCCCGTACGTGCATGTCACGTACGTAACTTTGGTTAAATATATAAGCTTTATGAACCTTGGGTTAGGTCAGACCTGGGCATTCTGCGGCCCGCGGGCCGCATCCGGCCCTTTGTGCGTCCCTGTCCGGCCCGCGTGAGGCCAATTATAAATTACAAAATACATTTTAAAAAGTATCTATGTCGAGTGTGCAATACAACGGTGCTGCTTTCGTTTTGAAAATCGTTATTTGTATTACTTCCGTGTGGACGTATGCGTGTGCGTGATTGTGAGTGAATGTGAACAGCTGCAATCATTAATTACAAAATAAAGTTGAAAAAACATCTATGTCGTGCGCGCAATACAACTGTGCTGCTTTTATTTTGAAAATTATTATTTATGGGCGTGTGTCAGTGTGTAACCTGCGAGTGAAGGTGCACATGCAGCGACAAGTGATGCACGGTTTACACCCGAGACGCTAAAAAGAGAAAAGTTGATGAAGAATGGCGCGTTTCCAACAAGACATGGACTGCCATGCAACGTTCCCTCTAAGGTGCGTGCCTGCGCAATTGCGCACTGCTCAAGCGTCTGCTGCGCGCAGCAAATATATGCCGCGCACCAAATCAAATCCCATCTGAATTCTAAACAAAATAAACATATTTATTCTATGTAATTTTGCAATGCAACTTTGAGTGACAGTGACAACAAGCGGCCCTAACGGTGTTCGTCAACACCGTTCAATTGAACACCGTTCAATTATTGTAACGTCTATCGAGATGCTTCGAGGCCAGGAATTATATCGATCACTTTATTGAGCAAAACTGTTTATATTCGGCCATAACCACACCAAAAACATAAGTAAAACACTTCTATCTCGAAAAACTAGTCATTTTCTGCCGTACAAACCAGGCCAAAACCAACTTGTCATCTGTCACCAACACGCATAGCACTAAACCACTGGTGCGTTTATGGCCACACAAAAAGTCGGACAACTCAAACATCACACAAAGTTACACTATGACTCCTCAGTCATACGTGTGCTTATTTTACTGTCATTTATTATTCATGTTAATTTATTTATATTAGTCATGGAATGCTGTTACATACACTATGTTGAAGTATTACTATTATTATTAATTATTATTATTATTTATCTTACGGTATATATCAAAAATAATATTGAGCAAAATTTAATTGAAATATTGTCGATGTGGCCCTCCAGCAGTGCTCGGGTTGCTCATGCGGCCCCCGGTAAAAATTAATTGCCCACCCCTGGGTTAGGTGAACGGTCCTTTGGGCTGAGTGAGTGTGTGTGTTGTGCAGGTGTTTGAATTGTATTTGCAGGTTATATGGACAGGATCCCGTCCATATAACCCGCTCGAGCTATAACTAGCTCGAGCTAGTAGCTAGGAGCTAGCATAACAAACACCTAGGTGTTTTTATGCAGGATTAATTATAAGCCTGGTTGTGTTGTGGCTAATAGAGTATATATATGTCTTGTGTTTATTTACTGTTGTAGTCATTCCCAGCTGAATATCAGGTTCCACCCGCGCGCTTCCAAACATTTGATCGCTTGCCCGTACGTGCGTGTCACGTACGTAACTTTGGTTAAATATATAAGCTTTATGAACCTTGGGTTAGGTGAACGGTCCTTTGGGCTGAGTGAGTGTGTGTGTTGTGCAGGTGTTTGAATTGTATTTGCGGGTTATATGGACGGGATCCCGTCCATATAATCCGCTCGAGCTATAACTAGCTCGAGCTAGTAGCTAGGAGCTACCATAACAAACACCTAGGTGTTTTTATGCGGGATTAATTTGTGGCATATTAAATATAAGCCTGGTTGTGTTGTGGCTAATAGAGTATATATATGTCTTGTGTTTATTTACTGTTGTAGTCATTCCCAGCTGAATATCAGGTCGCCCCCGGCTCTCACAGCATCTTCCCTATCTGAATCGCTTCCACTCCCCACTAGTCCTTCACTTGCACTTTCCTCATCCACAAATCTTTCATCCTTGCTCAAATTAATGGGGAAATCGTCGCTTTCTCGGTCCGAATCGCTCTCACTTCTGGCGGCCATCACTGTAAACAATAGGGAACTTTGCGGAAATGTTCAATTGACTATGTCACGCTACTTCCGGTAGGGGCAAGCCTTTTTTTAATCAGATACCAAAAGTTGCGATCTTTATCGTCGTTGTTCTATACTAAATCCTTTCAGCAAAAATATGGCAATATCGCGAAATGATCAAGTATGACACAGAATAGATCTGCTATCCCCGTTTAAATAAAAAAAAATCATTTCAGTAGGCCTTTAACGGTGTGTATTAAATGTGAGTGTTAACTTTAACTCTCAACTTTCAATCAACCCGACAGCAGAGGGTCTGGTTTGTTGTTCATCATCATCCTACTGTAAATTAAGATTAATTCTTTATCATTAAGGTATAGTGCTGGATATGACATCAATTTGCTTTTTATCTATAATTTAAAGTTATGTTTTGTTCAAATGGCTTAGCATATATTGATGGGTATTATCTTGAATGTACAAAATGCATGCCCTAAGAAAAATTACACGTGGTTCCAGTAATTGTGTAGTCACAGTCAAACAATACACGCTTTACTATACTGTACAATAGTATACTATAGTGTGTACTATTTTTTTTCAGTCAGAAGCCAACAGGAACAAACAAAACAAATGTAATGCAGCATGCCAATACACAGGCTTGACAAAGTTGTGCCTGGAAAAACAAAGGCTGTCTCAAATATATCCGTCTAGGGTAGAAGGAAGTGAGGGTTGTCATGCCAACATTGAAGAGTGAGTCAGTGAGTTTTGCTTGTGATGCACCTTTTTTTTTTACATTCCTATTGGAGAGAAAGAAAACAAAAGAGCAGTGGTTCGCAAACGTTTTACACCAAGTACCATCTCGGAAAATACCTTGCTCTCCATGTACCAACACAATGACCAACACTCACACACACACACACACACACACACACACACACACACACACACACACACACACACACACACACACACACACACACACACACACACACACACACACACACACACACACACACACACACACACACACACACACACACACACACACACACACACACACTACACAAATATCATCAACAATGATACTGGATATACAGTACAAATTTACAGACTTCTTCAGCGTACCAATAGAAGGAGCCTGCATAGCACAACAGTTTGAGAATCACTGCAATAGAGAATAGTCTGCTAAGAAATGTTAGGTTAAAAAGTGTCACAAATCACAGGAATGGTGGAAGCTGTCATGTATGCAGTGATTAAAAGCAGCAAGAAGATGAGGTTTAAATGAAAACGCAGCAGGAAATATAAAAGCAGAGTTTTACAATAACATGATTTGATTGTGTGGACTCGCAGGATAAACAGTAGCTTGCCAACTTCTATTACATAACACCGGTTTCCTCTACTTTGAAGTGTAAGCTCAACGCTGCTGCACAAAGAATCAGTAAATCCATCTTTCAGTATGAAAAGACGTTCAATATTGCAATATTCTATTGTTGGTAACTTTGATTGTGTAAATGATATACGGAAATAGCAAATAATGAGAGGAACTACTGCACAGCAACAAACAACTGACAGATACAATTAAACTTTCATGACTGGCGTTAATATACTGCATCCGACCACAATATATTATTATCATTTAGAAACAGCTTGAACAATAGCGGCTCTATTATACTATTACGGAGCAGTCACATATTCCCAAACAAATTATATATATATATATATATATAGGAAATTACCATATATTCCAACAACAAACTGTGGGTTACTAAGGAACTAAAAAGTGTTATAAACATGAATAAATACATATTTTACACAAGGAGCATGCAGGAAAGGAAATACAATAGCAGAGTGGTATGGAGCGAGATAAAGAAAGCTAAAAAAGTTTACAGGGATAAGGTAGAACACAAATATACCAGTGGAGATCTTCAGGCAGCTTGGAAAGAAATAAAAGCAATGACCTCCATCTCGCAGGGAAGTAGCGGGCGTGACAGGAATGTTTTAAAAATGTAAGGACCTTCCAGATGAATGTAATCGTTTTTATTCCTGCTATGAAAATAATGACTTTTCCGATAATATTTCCTTCCTTCAAGCGTCTCTTACTCCTGATCCAAACATTATCATCAAGCAGGAGCATGTTAGAGCGCTTTTAAAACGGGTCAAAATAAGGAAGGCCCCTGGTCCACACCTTATTTGTGGGCGCACTCGCCAATATTGTGCAGACCAACTTGGCAGTGTCCTCCAACATATATTTCAAATGTCACTGAACTGCAAATGTAAATGTAAACAATTTGGTGATTTTAGACTAGTTGCATTAACGTCATTAATCATGAAAATCTTAGAAAACATTGTTAAAGGCCTGGCCATGTCTTCTACGGCGGGACTTGATCCACTACAATTTGCCTATCAACCAGGGAGAGCTGTAGATGATGCAAAGCTTTTTATACTCAGCCAACTCTGCCAAAACTTAAAGAAGCCACAAGCCCATGCCAGGCTCTTATTTGCTGATTTTTCTTCAGCATTTAATACAATGCAGCCACATCTCTTAATAGAGAGGCTTGTGTCTCAATTTAATTTGCCTCAGCAGCTTGTGCTATGGCAGGGGTCGGCAACCCAAAATGTTGAAAGAGCCATATTGGACCAAAAATACAAAAAAGTAATCTGTTTGGAGCCGCAAAAAATTAAAAGACTTGCATAACTCTTATAATGAAGACAATACATGATGTAAGTGGCTAATTAGCTATATTAGCCTACTATCAAAATGACTATGTGTCGCAGGGGACGCAAATCTTTGTTGACAGAAATGTTGAAATGTAATGCAATTTTACAACATTGGAAAATATTAGTAAAACTTCTCAGAGGGAGAGATAACTCCTGAAAATTACTGTCTTAAAATGACCAAAGGTATAGATGTCTGTGTCCAAGTTATAGGAAATGGTAGGCTGTCTTCTTCTAATGGACTCGTTACAATCTTTGCAAGCTGGGTAACGTTTGCTGTGGTCTGGAACAACATGGCACACTAACAACTATCAGAAATGCAGCCAATATTACATACAGATAATGTGTCATGAAACGTGGAAAAATAAACTAAATACACAAAGGACATAAGTAAAAGAAATTAAATGAGCTAAAATATACTACAAATGAGGCATAATGATGCAATATGTACATACAGCTAGCCTAAATAGCATATTAGCAGCGATTAGCTTGCAGTCATGCAGTGACCAAATATGCCTGATTAGTACTCCATAACAAGTCAATAACATCAACAAAGCTCACCTTTCTGCATTCATGTACAGTATAAAACGTTTGGTGGACAAAACGGGTCAACGAAGGAGTGGCATAAAACACGTCTTTCTGTGGCAGCGTCGGAGAAAGTAATACATGTAAACAAACTGTTGAGTCACAGTCCACACAACTATGGTGAGTTCAAGGGCCGCTGAAATTAGTAGGACAAAACGTCGCTCCACAAATACTCTCATCAGTGAAGCATAAACACAAACATATTAAGCAGTGGGCTTTCTAACAATTAGGAAGGTTTGTGTCATGTTTGTCCTCTTACGAAAACCCTATTACAACAAAACATATATTTTTCACCCATTTTTTTTCCATTTCCATACATTTTTGAAGAAGCTCCATGGAGCCACCAGGGCGCCGCTCAAGAGCCGCATGTGGCTCTAGAGCCGCGGGTTGCTGACCCCCGTGCTATGGATTTGAGACTTTTTCACTGGCAAAAAGCAACGAGTCTCTGTAAACATCTGTCTCTCTGACTCTGTAACCATCTCCAGTCTCCACTGGTTCACCCCAAGGATGCGTCCTTTCACCCTTACTTTTTATTATGTATACCAATGAATGCAGGAGTCGGCAGTAGGACAGCTACGTATTTGATTAAATTCTCTGATGACACGGCACTGCTGTCCCTCCTTTATGGTTCACAATCAAAGCATGAGAGCGCCCTAACTGATTTTATCTCCTGGTGTGACTGTAACTTTTTGGATTTAATACCTAAAACCAAGTAATTAATTATTGATTTTAGATGTAAGAAGGGAATTTCTACGGAGTGTGTCATACATAACAAAAAAGTTGACATTGTTTCATCATATAAATACTTGGGCACCTTTTTTGACGACCAGCTCAAGTTTGATGTGAACACAGGTTCTTCTCAGGAAACTAAATCATTTCCCTGTCAGGTCTGTTATACTTTGTCATTTTTATCAAGCATTCATTGAGTCTTAT
The DNA here is from genome assembly GCF_033978785.1 of Entelurus aequoreus. Taxonomy (NCBI): domain Eukaryota; kingdom Metazoa; phylum Chordata; class Actinopteri; order Syngnathiformes; family Syngnathidae; genus Entelurus; species Entelurus aequoreus. Next base: position 36,328,301 of record NC_084751.1, read on the forward strand.
GTGTTTTTATTTTAATTGTTGGTTTTACTGCCTTTTAGTCAAAGACCGAAACAGCCTGACTAGTATTGTTAAAGGCCTACTGAAATGAATTTTTTTTATTTAAACGGGGATAGCAGATCCATTCTATGTGTCATACTTGATCATTTCGCGATATTGCCATATGTTTGCTGAAAGGATTTAGTAGAGAACATCGACGATAAAGTTCGCAACTTTTGGTCGCTGATAAAAAAAAGCCTTGCCTGTACCGGAAGTAGCGTGACGTCACAGGTTGAAAGGCTCCTCACATTTCCCCATTGTTTACACCAGCAGCGAGAGCGATTCGGACCGAGAAAGCGACGGTTACCTCATTAATTTGAGCGAGGATGAAAGATTCGTGGATGAGGAACGTGAGAGTGAAGGACTAGAGTGCAGTGCAGGACGTATCTTTTTTCGCTCTGACCGTAACTTAGGTACAAGGGCTCATTGGATTCCACACTTTCTCCTTTTTCTATTGTGGATCACAGATTTGTATTTTAAACCACCTCGGATACTACATCCTCTTGAAAATGGGAGTCGAGAACGCGAAATGGACATTCACAGTGACTTTTATCTCCACGACAATACATCGGCGAAGCACTTTAGCTACGGAGCTAACGTGATAGCATCGGGCTTAACTGCAGATAGAAACAAAAGAAATAAACCCCTGACTGGAAGGATAGACAGAAAATCAACAATACTATTAAACCATGGACTTGTAACTACACGGTTAATGCTTTCCAGCCTGGTGAAACTTAACAATGTTGTTGCTAACGACGCCATTGAAGCCAACTTAGCTACGGGACCTCACAGAGCTATGCTAAAAACATTAGCTATCCACCTACGCCAGCCAGCCCTCATCTGCTCATCAACACCCGTGCTCACCTGCGTTCCAGCGATCGACGGAGCGACGAAGGACTTCACCCGATCATCGATGCGGTCGGCGGCTAGCGTCGGATAGCGCGTCTACTATCCAAGTCAAAGTCCTCCTGGTTGTGTTGCTGCAGCCAGCCGCTAATACACCGATCCCACCTACAGCTTTATTCTTTGCAGTCTTCATTGTTCATTAAACAAATTGCAAAAGATTCACCAACACAGATGTCCAGAATACTGTGGAATTTTGAGATGAAAACAGAGTCTTTGTATTGGATACGATGGTGTCAGAATACTTCCGTTTCAACGATTGAAGTCAAGCGCATACGTCATCATACATAGACGTTTTCAACCGGAAGTTTCGCGGGAAATTTAAAATTGCACTTTATAAGTTAACCCGGCCGTATTGGCATGTGTTGCAATGTTAAGATTTCATCATTGATATATAAACTATCAGACTGCGTGGTCGGTAGTAGTGGGTTTCAGTAGGCCTTTAAGCCTTGCTCTAAGAATACCGGAGTAACACTTACACCCTTAAACTTCTTCTGCAACAAGCAAATCCACCGAAAAGCAAAGAGCATTTTAGCCTTACTGAGCCAGGTCCTTGCGGGGGAATTCTCTCTGTTGCCTTTAGGGCGACGTTATGCCCTTCCTATGAGTAAAACAAATCACTTTTCCAAATCATTCATCTCATCTGCACTCAAAGTTGTATTGTTGTACTGTTTATGTATTTATTTATTTATTGTGGGCCATGTGTAGGCTTTACGACACACAACAACCTGCTGCTCAAAATGAACTGCCCTTTGAGGGATTAATAAAGTTGTTTGAATTGAATTGAAGGCCTGTGTAATATTACATAAACACATGACAACCATATACAAATTATTAGGGTATTGTTAAATTTGTGATTGATTATCTGCCAAGAATGCTGCATACAACTCAAATTTACAAGCATGCGCACACACACACAGCACTGTTTTTAGTGTAAATAAAATATTAAATAAAACAACCTCTGATAAACATATTGTGCCAGGCTGCCCCCTTCTGGAAAAAACAATGTAGGACAAGTATGGAAATATTGAGGTTTTCAAAATATGTTTAGTGTCCAGTTTATTTCGAACATGCATACGATACTAACCTCTGAATTGCGGTTAAACTACAATTGTGAAGTTTTACATTTTACAGACAACAACTTTGATGTTTGATCACCACACAAATGTGTACACAAGGAAAACTTCACTGCATGGGACTAATGTATAGGACATCAGACCAATGTTGTGTGCAGTATATTCAGATATATTTACACACGGTATTCATATATTTGTTAATACTTGCAGGCTAAATTGTGCATGAATGCCGAACATAGCAGGTACACCAACTAACGATGTGGTTTAGTGTTTCTTTCCTGCAAACATTTGCAGCATAAATATAATACAGTAGTTAATTAACTGCTGCATGAAAAATAATGCATTGAAAGGAATAAAAAGGTCGTAGTAGTATATTAAAATAATGAGTATTATATATATTACAGTGAAATTGTGAGTAGTAATAATAATAATAATAATACCTGGGATTTATATAGCGCTTTTCTAAGTACCCAAAGTCGCTTTA